>NW_028328292.1:8264806-8564806 GCF_048544385.1 Mastigoproctus giganteus | reverse complement strand
TAGTTTCAGAAGCTTTATGTGATTAATTGCAGTTGAACTGCTGACAACCTTGAAGAATATGGGGGAAAAAATTCTTATCCTTAGAGATCGTAATTCATTATTGCACGCACAAGATATAGAAGGAATAAAAAAAAAATATAAAAATAAAAAAAAAAACACACACTTGAAACTGCATATTCCATTTAAAATATGCATAAAATTAAATACCTGCAAAATATATGTTGTATACACACAAAGTGGGAGCTTGTGCAAACTGTTTTCTTTATCAGGTGAAGACTCTTAGGTGATATATGTTGAATATAAAGCCTCAAAATAAAATAAGCATTGGCAAGTCCACCTGCAACAGTGCAATATCACAGTCCACCAGTTTGAAAAATTGTTCAGGTTATGAAAAACCTTGAATATAAAAGCTTCTAGCCATTATTTGAGTGTTTTCAGGCTGTTGTTGCTATTATTTCGCTTTTAGAAGCATTAGCAACTAAGGCCATATTGCTCCGGAGATATGCGGTGGTCATTCCCTGACCTTTCTGCATCCTCCGTATTTGGTGGTCACGGGCTCGAACCTCAGTCTAACCAAGAAGAGTGTGCTATGCACTGCTCCTCCTGTCCACCTGGCTACGGAGGCACCGTGTTTTCAGGCACATTAGCATTAGTAGAGGCATTTGATGCAAGAAAGCAAGCTTATGCAGCATCAGCCAAAAAAAAAAAAATAAATAAAAAATAACCACTTCCACTTCACCCCTCTGTTCATTCGAAATACCTGTCCAGCTGAGCCTTAAACTTATTTAGGCCATCAACTTCCATGACAAGGGATGGAAGTCTGCTCCACCAACCAACCACCCTCTGGCTAAAGGCAACTTTCCTCACGTCTATCCTACATCTGTCTTTCCTCAATTTGAATTTATGCCCTCTCAGGTGATTATTCTGAGCAAGAGGAAGAATCCCATCAGCATTGAGCATGCTCAAATCATTCAAGGCTTAATACACCTCTATCAGATCACCTCGCTAGTGCCTAGTCTCCAGACACTGTAATTTGCAAAACTTAAGCCTTTCTTCGTAAGAGCACCCCTTTGTTCCATTCACTAATCTTGTTGCCCTTCTCTGTACTCGTTCCAGCAGCTCTACATCCTTCTTGAAATGAGGCCTCCAGACCTCTATACAGTACTCTAGGTGTGGCCTGACCATTGCCTTATACAAGGGAATAATCACCTCCTTATCCCTGCTAGAAACATTCCTATATATCATCGACAATACACCATGAGCTACTCTTGCAGCCCGTCTGCACTGCTCAGAGAACTTCATATCTGCCTGCACAATCACCCTCAGGTCCCTTTCATTCTCTACCACTGTCAGTGTAGTACTACAGAGTTGATACATTGCTCTGGGGTTGCTGTTTCCCATATGTAGTACTTTACATTTGTCAATGTTAAACTTCATTTGCCACCTCTCAGCCCATCTGCTCAACTTTTCTAGATCCTGTTGCAGTAGCATAGTGTCAGTAGTGTCCTTGACAACCCTACCAACCTTCGTATCGCCTGCAAACTTGGACATTAAGCTTGATATACCATCATCAATATCATTTATAAATACAGAAAACAATAATGCACCCAATACTAAACCCTGAGGGACTCCACTAATAACATTAGTCCACGATGAGCAGTGTCCACTGATTACCACTCTCTGTCTTCTCCCCCTCAACCACCCCTTTATCCATAGCAGCAATTTGCCTCCAATGCCACACTGCTCCAATTTGTGCAGCAGTCTTCCATGTGCAACAGTATCAAAAGCCTTTCTAAGATCCAAGTATATAATATCAAAGTTATTCCCTGCATCCAGTTCTTTTGTGACTGCATCATAGTATCCAATCAAATTGGTCAGGCAAGACTTCCCCATAACAAAACCATGCTGTGTCTAAGCTATAACTGAAGTCTTGTCTAGATGATCCTGCAGTGCTTCTTTAACCAGTGCCTCCATTAATTTTCCGGGAACAGAAGTTAAACTAACAGGTCTATAATTACTTGTGTCGCCCTTTGATCCTCCTTTGTGAATTGGGGTCACATTTGCACATCTCCAGTCCATGGGTACCTCCCCTGAGTCCAAGGAAGCTCTCATAATTATGGCTAAGGGTTTGCTTACTTCCTTTGCTGCCTCCTTTAATATAACTGGATAGATCCCATCCACCCAAGGTGCCTTTCTTGTATTTATCTTCAACAATTTCTCCTCCACTTTACTCTCAGTTATTACAAGATTCTCTAGCTTACTGCCAGAGTTGAATACACCTCTGGCATTCGCCTCGTTGAATTACTCCTCATGTGTGAATGTCGATGCAAAATATTCATTTAGTTTGTTAGCTACCTGAGCAGGATGATCGACAGTTGACCCATCGATATCAAGTGGACCAATCTGATTCATCACCTTCCTTCTAGAGTTTACATAAGTAAAGAACTCTTTGCTGTTTTTCTTTGCATCCCTTGAAAAAGATTTCTCATAATCTGTCTTTGCCTGCCTAACCTCCTTTGTAACTTGGTTACAGATCAACTTGTATCTATCACAGGCTTCTGTGTCAAGTGTTAATTTGTATGTATCCCATACATTTTTCTTCTCTGCCATATGTCTCATTAGTTCATCTGACATCCACTTCGGCCTAAACCTTGAATAATATTTCTTAGTTGGTATGTAAAGCCTAGTAGCTTCCAAGATAGGTTCTTTGAATGGTTCCCATTTTGATTTTGCTGTTGGTAACATCATCAGTTGGTCCCACTGTACAGAATTTAAATACTGTCTCAGTCCATCGTAGTCGCCTTTACGAAAGCAACAACCCTTCCCTTTACCCCTAATGGTAGTTACCTCTTTGAGTAAATCCCACTTCAGCACACTGTGATCACTGCCTCCTAGTGGTTCATTTACCTGCAGATTTCTAATGCATGAAGAATCACTACTGATAATCAAATCAAGAGTATTACTCCCTCTAGTTGCCTCCCGAACATGCTGATGTAGAAAACAATCATTCAATAAATCCACAAAAGCCTTGCTAGTGTTTGAGTGACCAGCCCCCAAATTCCAGTCACTATCTGGGAAATTAAAATCCCCCATTATAAGACTCTCTGATTTACTGGCCCACTCTATTTCCCTGTACAGTTTCTTATTATACTCATCAGAGTCATTAGGCCTATAGCACACTCCTACTCTCAATGTTGATCTCCCAATGCTTATGTCACACCAAACTGACTCGACACTGCACTGTCCAGCAATGTCGACTGGCTTCACTTCCCTGGATTTTATGTATTTCTTAACTAATAGCATAACCCCTCCTCCCTTCCTATCCTGTCTATCCTTTCTGTAAACATTGTACTCCCCAAATTCCAGTTCTGTATTCCTTATATCTGTGTGACACCACGTCTCTGAAATCCCCACAATATCTGCCTTTGATGTTTTGAGCAATATCTCAAATTCATCAAATTTATTTACATAAACTCCTAGCATTGGTGTACACTCAAGTATACATGCACCTGTTCTTTTTCTTAGCTACCCTAACACAACCCATGTGTTTACTTGTACCCCAATGATTCCCAACAGTCTCTGAAATATCCTGCATCTTATTTTCCAGGATTCGGCTCATTCCAATAGAAGCAGTGCAAGAATCACTTTCACCTCTGCCAGTGGCTACTGTTAATCTATTAGTCCTTGTATCCCCCCAATCTAGCAGTTTTCCGACCCACCTAACACTGCCTCGATAGCATCAGCAAACATTCTTGCACCCTTTCTATTTAAGTGTATCCCATCCCTGTAGAAGCAGTCTCTCCTGTTAACAAGTACAGACCAGGCTGAAAAAAATTCTACCCCTTGAGCCTTGCACAATCTTTCCAGGGCCGAATTGATCGACACGGCTCTCGTCATATACTCCCTCCTATCGTGTCTGGGCAGAATTGCAGACACTCAAAATCAACCCTAATTCACGGCTTTTTTTCAACAGTGACCTGTACTTGTTAAGTAATTCTGCCAGTCTTCTACTCTTAATATCATTAGTGCCAACATGTACAACTATATCACCTTTTTTGCCCTTAAAAGATAATATCCACTCTACAACGTCATCAACCTTTGCCCGTGGCAGACATACCCTGTTCCTGTTCCACCTATCCTTTTTACAAAGCATGTTTTCCGTTTCCCTGACAATAGAGTCACCAACAACTACTAGTTCCTTTGGAACCAGCGCATTCTGCCTTGGGGGCTGCCGCTGTGTTGCGTGATGACCAAGTGCAAGCTCTGGCATTGGTGTGGGCAGCTGAGAGCTTGATGGGTCCCTCACTTTTAATCCTTCGAGGGCATCCACCCTGTCCTTCAAGCTCTCATATAGGCCCATAACAACGCTGAGTTGTCGCCTGATTTCCTTACACTCCTTGCATCGCGACATCCCCCATGGCAGTATCATGTCCCGTACCCGATGCTCCACAAACATCAAACAAGTAGTGCATTTTAATAGGCTGTAATTCAGAGGGCAACTGCCCCCCCTCAGTTCTTCCCTGAGCCACAGCACTCCCATTAGCTTGAGCCTTTTGCTTTGCTGCTCCGGTCTGAGTCATGATTTCGATTTAATTTCAATAAAATTCCAATTTCAGTACAAAATTAAAACCCTAAACTTATATCCCAGCACAGTTATAATGCTATATTTATGTTTCAGTATCGAGTGTTATCTACAAAATCCCTTTATATAACTTTCGTATCAAGTGAAGTATTAATTATTTATTTTTTACTAATTATTTATGTTACGTAACCCAAGTCGTTATATGTATAGTTAAAAGTACAATTTAATTGACAACAAAGTTCAACAAGATTAATTATCTGATTAATTGACAATATTATGTACTATACTATACTAAGCTTATGCTATCTATTTGGAGATATTTTGTATCGCGTAACAATGGTGGTAATTTTCGAACGGTAAACATGTGGATTTGATACCCTTTCCAATACTAAGTAATACTTACAAAATCTCTATCTAAGTATCGTAAATAGGAATATAAAGCTACTCTAGAAAATAAGTTAATATGGCAATTTAAACTAATAAAACAGAAAATAAATCAGAAAAAACTTCTCTGTTCCAGGAGCGGCAAAAATGTATGTCCGCACATCATCTACTAAGTGTTCAAGTTCAGATATGGGAGGCCCCCCCTTCCACTTGAGAATGACTAACCAGTCTGAAGAAGAATTCTTCCAATCTCCAATCAGATTTGGATACCATTCCAAATAAGAGGAAAAGAACAAACCTATTACACTGTCAAGAAGGACCAGGCATTTTTTATGTTGTTAATTTCGTGTAACTGGCAATCTCAACCATATTCAGGTCCAAGTGATCATGACGTTACTGACAAAAATACTTTGCCAGGATGGAGTAGCCAAAGTTTGTTGTATATAGGGCTGCGGGCTGCTTTATCCCACTACTCACGTATTCTTTACACCTCCTCATCATTTGCCATAATAACTCTCTTACAAATTGGCACAGCATATGATAAACAACGCTGCTCTTCATAATATGAGGAATAGGCAGCTTAAGGGTAGTGAAAGAGGATTGCAATTCTTGTTAGATTGTAATTCTTAAAAGCCATTCAATAGCCTTTGCAGGTCATGAAATATACACTACCAACAGAAACATGGTATAACCTATACACACACATGCACACACATACAGAAGACAAACAAGCACACCTTTCTTAATCTCACTGAAAAGTCACCACAGTGAACGGCAATTGAGGCATCTTGTGTATGCGTGTGTATAAACACACTCAATGGCCACTTCATTATACACACACTAACCTAATTATGAGTAGCATTATCTCTGGCACTCAGCCTCAAGCAAGTCACGGCATGGTCTCCAAGAGGTGCCAAAGTATTCCACAGGCATGATGGTTTGTGTATAATTACTTGAACCCCATATGCTTTTCCAGTTGCTTCAGATTGGACAGTGGTGAATCCCTGATGCAAGAGGCTCATTCTACCTTACATCACATTCTCAAAATTCCTCCACCATCTGTTGGAGGAAGTTTGAACTACAACATACAACTTACTTTATTTTCAAACTCATCATACATGATCGCAACAGCACCATTCTGGAAACTTTATTGTCATACCTCCTACTGAAGGAGCTGTAAATTCTTTGGCTCAATGACAGGTTTCCAGAAGTGTTACCTATAAATATATTGATTTGTAATGCTATCATTGCTGGAAATAACTGATCACTTTAAACTGAAGTGGTAGATTGAATATTTAATTAAAACTTATTATAGGGGTAAATAAGTATCTCTTATTTCATAACATTTAGTGAATGTTTATGTTAAGATGAATTATGTTTAAAAACTATTTGAATTTGACTGGCACATTGGTAAAGTGGAAATAAATCTTGGTGGGAAATTAAAAAAAAAAATTGACAAGTTATTAATTAAAGTTAAAAAATTATTCAGGCAGGCCATCTAGAATGCACCTCTCATTACTAGGTCTTTATATATTTAAGTGTTTAATATATAAAGACCTAGTAATCTAGACAGCCTGACCTTCAACAACACCATTATTTTATTAAATAATAGTATTTTCATTAATAGACAATTTTTCCTTATTGTTTCTTAAAAATATAAAGGAACTTGCCTCTGTTTGATCTCCTTGAGGAAGAAGTTGCATATCTGTCAATAAACTGCATGTCTCCAATACATGATCATATCTAGAATATAGCAAAAAATATTAGCCAAAGGGACGGGGGTCACTTTCCAAGCTAGAATTTACACAATCAATTTTTTTAAAAAATCAAAGCACATTTTAAAAATGTGTAAATTTAAAATAATAGAAAATAGTCTACTAAGCACCTTAGCATGAAATTAGTTATCCTGTCAATTTACAAGTATAAGGCAAAAATTCGCATATTTATTTAAATTTAGTTACTTAGGAAAAAAAAAGTTAGTTAATGTATGTAGCATGTTCAGGCATATTAGCAAATACAAATAATTCATGATTTATATCAAAAAAAGGAAAAGGCAATGATTTTTATGTAAGAACTCAGAAAATTTTGTTTATTCAAGTCCATCAACTGGATGAATAAGAAAGTTGCCAGATTGCTTGAGCAGAAAAAGATGGCATGGAAAAGTTACAGAGCAATAAAAAGTACTGAAACTTATAACAGCTACAAATTGATCTGTAATAGTGTCACAGAAAAGGTTAGGCTGTCAGAAGCAGATTATGAGAAATTGCTGGCAAAGAGAGCAAAGAGTGGGGATAGGGAATTCTTCACATATATAAATGACAAAAAATTCCCCAGATCGGATCCTTATGTAATGGACATGGGATAGTATTAGATACCCCAGCTGAAGTTGCAGATGAACTCAACAGTTACTTTGCATCGATATTTACAGAAGAAAAACTCTTCCTGTCAATGAGATATTATGGGAGTGAAGTTGAAAAAAAAAATGTAATTAATGATGTTGAAATTGTTTATTTAATGAAAAAACTTGAGCCTGTAAGTGAGTAAGGCTCCTGGGGTTGATGGCATATACCCTATAATCTAAAGGGAGGTGACAAGTGAGTGCATTGAATCATTGATGCTAATTATGAGAGCATCACTGGACTCAGGAGTGATTCCGCTGGATTGGAAAAGTGCCAATATATCTCCAATACATAAGGGCAGTTCTAAGAGTGACGTGGGAGATTACTGGCTGGTCAGTCTAACTTCAGTAGTAGGGAAAATCATGGAGACAATAATCAAGGGTGGAATTCAGGATCATTTAGACAGAAACAGAATTCTGAAGGATACTCAGCATGGTTTTGTAAAGGGAAAATCATGTTTAACTAATCTGGTTAGCTATATTTACAGGGTCACTCAAGGGACTTGGGGAATAACTTCGACATAGTTTATTTGGATTCAGCAAAGCATTTGACTCAGTTCTACATGAGTAGTTACTTTTTAAGCTGCGACACGTTGGAATCACAGGAAAAATCCTTAGATGGATAGCTGGATGGCTTTAGGGCAGAAGACAAAGGGTTGTGATAAATGATTATTCCTTAGATTGGGTTGATGTAAGAAATGGGGTTTCCCTAGGATCAGTATTAGTACCACTGTTGTTTTTGATTTTCATAAATAATATTGATGAAGGGATTGAGGGTGTGATGTCTAAATTTGCAGATGATGTAAAGATTTGTAGAGTAGTTAATGATCACCACCAAGCACAGCTTCTTCAGAGTAATCTAGACAGACTTCAGGGATGGTCAGAAAAATGGCAGCTATGCTTTAATCCAGAAAAGTTTAAGGTATTGCAACTGGGGAACAGTAACCCCAAAATAACTTATACATTTGTTGGAGTTAAACTAAAGCCAGTAGTGGAGGAAAGGTACTTGGATGTTAACATTCGGTGAGACATGAAGTTCTCCGAGCATTGCACACATGTTGCAAGGAAGGCCCATGGTGTCCTAGCAATGATTTATCGAACAACTGCTAGTAGAGATAAGTGGTCTAACAATAACCTTATAATATATATAAGGTTACTGTTAGACTACATTTGGAATACTGTGTTCAAGTATGGAGACCGCACCTAAAGAAAGGCACTGTGCTTCTTGAAAGAGTCAAAAGACAGGCAACTTGCCTGGTGAGATCAGAAAAAGGGTGTCCGTAAGAGGAAAGATTTCGAATATATGGGTTGCAGAGCTTGGAAACTAGGCACCTTAGAGGAGACTTGATTCAGGTGTTTAAGGCTCTGAGAGGCATAAGTAAAATGAATGAAGATGAAATTTTCACAGTTATAAATGATTTCTAGAACTAGGGTCCATAATTTCAAGTTACGGGGAAAGATGTTTAGACTGGATTGCAGGAAGCTTTATTTTAGCCAGTGAGTTATATAAATTACCGGAATAAGTTACACGGCCTCCGTAGCCGAGTGGTCAGGAGCGGAAGTGCAGTAGTACATGCTCTTTGAGTAGACTGGGGTTCAAGCCCCTGATTGCTAAATACGGTCGATCTGCCAACCCGCACTGGACCAGCGTGGCAGATTATGGTCCATTTCCCTCAGCATGAACTGTTGTGGAGGCTTCCATCCTGCAGTGGGTTGATAATAGCTGCAGTTTACCTTTTTTTTACATGGGTGGTAGAGGCTGACAGTTGGGGGAAATTCACAGGTCAGTTGGATGCACCTATGGGAGGAGGGAAATGCATAGGTTGTCTATTTTCTTTTCTTTTATTAATTATTTATTTTTTTAAAAATTTTCTTCTTATTATTTATTTATTATTATTATTTTTTGGCTGGTGCAGCATAAGCCATAGGCTTCCTTGCACGATGTGGCCATTTCTTATACTAATACTAATCACATTACCTATTCATTCTTCTAATAATCACACAGCAAGAAACACAATATCCAGTGCCTTAACAATATACAGTATATGGATATGTATAGGGAAAAAAAAAATAATTGCTGGATTTCTATTGATATGATTTTAATAAAATAATTGATTCGAGTATTGGCATTCGAGGTGAGCGGACATGCTTTGTCAGGGCTCTTCAGTTTAGTGGATTGGATTACTGTTGATTATTGCTTTTAAATATTTGATTTATTTAGTATATTGTTGAATTATTTTGTTATAGGTTTTCCTGAAACAGTTTGATTTTTATAATATTATAGATATCATTTTTTAAAGTTAATTTTCATTGACATTTAGCTAATTTTATAATGGTAATTACAAGATCTGCCTTAAACACGTCACAGGGTATTGTGACACACACGGAAATAGCCGATGCCATTTTACGTGTGAGTCATGATTTAATCCATTGCGGAACCTGTGGAATGTTTTCCAAGGTCGACCTGGTGACTAACCATAGCTCACCTGGGGATTCTTCAAATTACAATTTGGTGCACTGATGAACAATTTGAGTCACTGAAAAACTGGGTGCTTGCCCTCGAGAATAATACATCTGGGAGCTCGTCAGGGACTCAAGACTCCAGCAATCTACCAAGTGATGCACCCCCGATTCGGGCCTCAAAACAGAAAAACCAAGCGCAAACTACTCTGTTTCAAAAGGACTTTGTTTTATTAGGAGACTCTATTGTCAGGCAAACGGGGAATATTTTTTGTAATAAGGATAGGTGGAGTAGAACCAGGGTATGTCTGCCGGGAGCAACTATTAATGATGTCACCAACAGATTGTCAAATTTTAAGGGGGGTAAAGAGAATATTATTATTCATGTGGGGACTAATGACATTAAATGTACACGATCTGATGATTTGTTGGAAAAATACAGGCCCATGCTGAGGAAATGCCGCGAGTATGGACACAATGTCTATGTGTCTGCAATTCTGCCCAGACACGATAGGAGGGATTATATGTTAAAAGCCTTGTGGATTAAATCAAGACTTGAAGGACTCTGCAAGGCTTTTGGGTGGAAATTTCTATCAGCTTGGGCAACACTTGTAGGTAGAAGGAATTTGTTTTGTAGAGATGGGACACACTTAAACAAAGGTGGTGCAAAAGCTTTTGCCAGTATTATTGAGGATACCTTAAAGGTTCAGGGAAACTGCTAGTTAGGGGGATGTGGGTAATTCTGACGCACGTTTATCTAATAATATTGGTCAAAGTAACTCTTGCACATACCTCAAGAGTTCTTATCTGTTTCCCCAACTGGACATATTATCTAGCTGTTCTGGGGGCAGAAGCGTTTCAAGTGAGCGGGTAGCTAATGCCAGGGAAGAGAGCCTAAAAAACTTCAAGGGTTGTGTTAGGGTTGTTAAATATACAAGAACAGTAATTCTTTATTGTTTATATAGTAATATTAGAAGTGTCGTCAATAAAATGAGCAAATTTGAACTGCTGGTTACGCGGACATAATAGGGCTTATGGAAATATTGTTCAAGGTTTAGGCCTAAATGGATGTCAGATGAACTAATGAGGCATATGGCAGAGAAGAAAAATGCATGGGATACATACAAATTAACACATGACACAGAAGCTTATGATAGATACAAGTTGATCTGTAACCAAGTTACAAAGGAGATTAGGCAGGCGAAGGCAGATTACGAGAAATCCTTGGCAAGGGATGCGAAGAAAAACAGCAAAGAGTTCTTTACTTATGTAAACTCTAGAAGGAAGGGGATGAATCAGATTGGTCCACTTGATATTGATGGGTCAACTGTTGATGATCCTGCTCAGGTAGCTAACAAACTAAATGAATATTTTGCATCGACATTCACACATGAGGAGTTATTCAGCGAGGGGAATGCCAGAGGTGTATTCAACTCTGGCAGTAAGCTAGAGAATCTTGTAATAACTGAGAGTAAAGTGGAGGAGAAATTGTTGAAGATAAACACAAGAAAGGCACCTGGGGTGGATGGGATCTATCCAGTTATATTAAAGGAGGCAGTAAAGGAAGTAAGCAAACCTTTAGCCATAATTATGAGAGCTTCCTTGGACTCAGGGGAGGTACCCATGGACTGGAGATGTGCAAATGTGACCCCAATTCACAAAGGAGGATCAAAGGCTGACACAAGTAATTATAGACCTGTGAGTTTAACTTCTGTTCCCGGAAAATTAATGGAGGCACTGGTTAAAGAAGCACTGCAGGATCATCTTGACAAGACTTCAGTTATAGTTTAGACACAGCATGGTTTTGTTAAGGGGAAGTCTTGCCTGACCAATTTGATTGGATACTATGATGCAGTCACAAAAGAACTGGGTGCAGGGAATAACTTTGATATTATATACTTGGATCTTAGAAAGGCTTTTGATACTGTTGCACATGGAAGACTGCTGCACAAATTGGAGCAGTGTGGCATTGGAGGCAAATTGCTGCTATGGATAAAGGGGTGGTTGAGGGGAAGAAACAGAGAGTGGTAATCAATGGACACTGCTCATTGTGGACTAATGTTATTAGTGGAGTCCCTCAGGGTTCAGCGTTGGGTCCATTATTGTTCTCTGTATTTATAAATAATATTGATGATGGTATATCAAGTTATTGTTATTTGTTATTTGATTTTTAGGAGCATTAGCAGCTAAGGCCATATTGCTCCGGGATATGCGGTGGTCATTCCCTGACCTTTCCGCATCCTCCGTATTTGGTGGTGAAGGGTGGTAATCCGCATCCTCCGTATTTGGTGGTGACGAGAGTGGTAATCAATGGACACTGCTCATCATGGACTAACGTTATTAGTGGAGTCCCTCAGGGTTCAGTATTCGGTTCTTTATTGTTTTCTGTATTTATAAATGATATTGATGATGGTATATCAAGCTTAATGTCCAAGTTTGGAGACGATATGAAGGTTGGCAGTGTTGTCAAGGACACTACTGACACTATGCTGCTGCAACAGGATCTGGAAAGGTTGAGCAGATGGGCTGAGAGGTGGCAAATGAAGTTTAACATTGACAAATGTAAAGTACTACATATGGGAAACAGCAACCCCAGAGCAACGTATCAACTCTGTGGTACTACACTGACAGTGGTAGAGAATGAAAGGGACCTGGGGGTGGTTGTGCAGGCAGATATAAAGTTCTCTGAGCAGTGCAGACGGGCTACAAGAGTAGCTCATGGTGTATTGTCAATGATAAATAGGAATTTTTCTAGCAGGGATAAGGAGGTGATAATTCCCTTGTATAAGGCAATGGTCAGGCCACACCTAGCGTACTGTATAGAGGCCTGGAGGCCTCATTTCAAGAAGGATGTAGAGCTGCTGAAACGAGTACAGAGAAGGGCAACAAGATTAGTGAATGGAATAAAGGGGTGCTCTTACGAAGAAAGGCTTAAGTTTTCTTACTAATATCTGTAGAATTATCTATTTGCAATGCAAACAGTCACCCAAAATTATTAATAGGTTGAACAACTTGTTCTTCAATACCATCAACATTTCTTTTATACACCTACTAATTGTGCTGTTCAAAAGTGGTACTGTCATTTTTTTTTTTTTTTTTTTTCCCAGCTTCCTCTCCAAAAATACTTTTCATGATTACCCGACATGCTGGTAAAATCAGACTTCCTACAATCAGATGAGATTTCTTTTTTTTTTTTTTTTTTTTTTTTGCCACCAGTTTGGCTACTAAATAGCTGGAAAAAGAAGTTTATCAGATATTTTAGCCATATTATAAAATTCTGTGCCTTGTTTTCTAGTAGAAGCCTGTAGTCTTTTAAAATATTCCATAGTTTTGGACAATAAATTTTTGTGTTTCACAGAAAAATGATGTCGCAATTTACTCGGCACCATTGATTCATTCGACAATTTTAAACCACATACCACACATAAAGATTGAGGGCAATCATGAGTACATGGGTGCCGGCAGCATGGTGCAAGGTAATGCAAGTGCACCACCTTTGAATTTCGAAGTAATACACAATTTTTAATATTTTCATTAATTTATTTTGAAGAAAATTTGGTGAACAAAAAAATTTATTCCCACATGCACCACCTTTAAAAATATCCTGACGGCGCCCATTCTTGGGTACCATCATATTAAAATCCCATCACCAAATAATCATGATATTTACGACAACATGATATTTGCTCGTTTTTCTTTTTGTCATTTTCTACAAGCTCATTGTTATCAAGTTGCCTCTTCTGATTTCCTTTCACTAAAAATTTATCCATCGCTAATAATTTCTAAAAAAATTATAAAGTTACTTCTAGAATGTACTAATACAGTTAATTGAAAATACCTATTCTATACGAATTAACTGAATATGATGTTTTAGAGATATAAAAACAAAAAAGTACTTTTAAAACAAAAAGGAAATTTCTTACTATGCTGCTTACAAGTTGCACTTATTCAACTGCAAGGTGCCTGGGTGAGACTCTCTAGTGATAAGAATGGCTGAATAAAGGTGAACAGATCAACTACTAGGAATCAACAGGTGAATAAAGGATTAAAGGTGAACAGATCTAGTACTAGGAATCAAAACGTGATGTCACATTTACCCCTGGAAGGGGCTGGGATTGGTGCAGCATAAATAAACAAATTTTTTATTTGAATTCATTTTTATTATAAAACTTGGATTTATTAAATTTTATTAATTGCATTTTCTGCGGCACACCTGAAGCATATTCATGGCACACTAATGTGCCACAGTACACAGGTTGTGAAACTGTGTACTGCGGCACTGGGCTAGAAACTTCTCTGATGATCTAAGAGTAGTACATTCTATACGTTCAAAATACCGATTAAGTCAACCCACCACCAAGCCATAGCTTATATTTGGTTTATGACTCATCTCAATTCTAACTTTAGCTGTGTTTAAAACATTATAAGATCCAAGAGTAGTGACTTTTTTACACGATGTTCTTTTTGCCCTGGTAGCATGGCTTTCTCATTCTACCCTCCTCCTGCCAAGTACACTTCCAGTGCTGCTAAGTGGAAGAAAGAGTGGTGGCAAAGTGTTCAAGGTTAGTAAGGGCACTGATGGGGGGGGCCCTAAAACTGAATTATTAAGGTAAAAATGGTTTTCCTTTATACTAGAAATTCTATAAATAACATGCTGACTAGCAGGACTTCATATATTAATCATTATAAGGTCTCTGGATTCACAACAATGGCATTCATGGTTCCATTCTCTGAAATAGGTTACTTAGTCACCAATAGTGATTAATATACATATTTCACTTGTGTTTTGGAATGTTTATTGTATTACAAAGTAATTACAGCAAAATACTAGTGAAATTTATTCATTGTCTAGTTGTCCTAACCAGAATCATACTTAATGTGTTAACAAGAACAATACTTACAGATCATTGTTTATTAGAAACACTTTTGAGCATAAAGGCAAGTAAGGCTCCTGGAGTTGATGGCATATACCCAGTAATCTTGAGGGAGGTGGCAGGGAGTATAATGAACCACTGAAGTTAATTATGCAGGCATCTTTGGAGTGGGAAAAGATTCCTTTGGATTCGAGAAGTGCCAATGTATCACCAATACATAAAGACGGTTCAAAGGGTGAAGTTTGTAACTACAAGCCTGTTAAGATTTTCCCTACTGACTTCGGCAGTAGGGAAAAATCTTAGAAGCAATGATTAAGGGTGCAATCCAGGAACATTTAGATAGATATGGCATTCTGAATAACACAAACATGGTTTTGTTGAGGTCCCATTGTATAAGGCAATTGCAAGACCACATTTAGAATACTGAGTTCATGTACTTATCTGAAAAAAAAAAAAAAAAAAAAAAAAAAAAAAAAAACATGGAGCTGCTTGAAAGGGTCCAAAGAGAGCAACTTGCATGGTGAGATCAACAAAAGGGCAACCATATGAGGAAAGACTACGTGTATGTAGGCTATCAGAGCCTGGCAGCCAAGCACCTCAGAGGTGATCTGATCGAGGTTTATAAGGCTCTAAGAGGGGTTAATAAAATGAACAGACAGAATTTCCGTTATAGAGACTTCCAGAACTTGGGGGTATAAATGCATACAAATTACAGGGGAAGATGTTTAGACTAGATTATAAGAGGGTAATTCAAAAAATAAGTTACACTTGACCATTGTAGCCCAAGAGACATTTATTGAGGTATGTAACATTATGCAATAGAAAGCACATATCTTGCACTACTTTTTCCACATAATCACCGAGTTGGTGTAAACACTTCTCGGAACGCGTGACTAAACGTTCGATTCCCTGATGATAGAAATCCATTCCTGCTCGAACTGCTGTTTGCACCTGCTCATCATTTGCAAATCGTTGTCCCCCTAGATGTTCTTTCAGCTTGCCGAAGATGTGATAGTCACAAGGCACAAGATTGGGACTGTACGGCGGATGTTGCCATACCTCCCATCCAAAACTCTGGAGCAAGTGTTGTGATGTGCATGCACTGTGTGGCGTGGCGTTGTCCTGAATGAGAACAACATCTTTGCTTAACTTTCTAGGCCTCTTGTTTTTCATGGCTGTTTGCAAAGACCATAATGTTTGGAAGTATGAGGCAGCATTAATTGTTGTGCCTTTTGCCATAAACTCCGTGTAAACAACTTCTTCACAGTCAAAAAACACAGTGGCCATGACCTTTCCTGCTGATGGTGCAACTTTGAATTTCTTCCCCACAGGCAATGTTGTGTGTCTCCATTTCATTGATGCTCTCTTCGTTTCTGGGTTGAAATGGTGCACCCACGTTTCATCGCCAGTGATGATGCGGCATAAGAAGTCATGGCCTTCCACAGAATAGTGTTGAAGGAAGACTAGAGAAGACAAAAAACGTTGACCGTTGTGTTCATCTATCAGTGAACAAGGAACCCATCATTCACACAATTTGTGATAGTCAAGATGTTCACGGACGATGGAATGAACAATGCCTATCGAAATATCCAACTCCTTTGCCATTTCTGCGACTGTCAGTCTTCAATTATGGTGAATCATTTCATCAACCTGCATCACGTTGTCTGCAGTGGTTGATGCTGATGGCCTTCCTTTTCGACCAGCATCAGTCAATTCTGTGACACCACTTTCAAACTGATGGCACCACTTCACTATGGCTGGACGCAACATTGCACGTTCCACATACACTAATGTTATTTCACGATGAATCTCAGAACAATTCAGACGTTTCGCCCACAAAAATTGTACTGTTCCATGTACCTCAAACTTGGAGTAACATTCTAGCTGATGTGCCATTACAAACACATGCTCTTACACAATTGTTACCGCTACGTCAATGAAACTCACCTACCTGGGGGTGCATGATAAGAACTCCATTCCGCGCAGGTGTCACATTTGTTGTGCAATTATACAAAGAGATGGCGGCAGGTGTAACTTATTTTTTGAATGCCACTCGTAAGAAGTTTTCTTTTAGCCAGCAAGTCACTGATTGCTGGAACAGATTGCCTTCACAGGAACTTTTTTTTTTTTTTTTTTATGTTAATATGCATAAGATTACTTTCATTGTTTACTTTGAAATTATCTGTGTTTACCTCAATCTGTTGAGGTTTTCTTTTGTACAGTATTTAATCCTTGTATAGTTGTATAGGTTAACGAGGCGGAGATGAACTAACGTTCCAGGTGCCGCCCAAGACAAATAAATACATACAAATACATTCACAGGTAGTTGAGGCTGACAGTTTGAATAAATTCAAAGGTCAACTGTATAGTTACCTATGGTTTGGTCCACCAGGGTTTGGTGTTGGGCCCATTATTGTTTTTTTTATATTTATCAATGATATTGATGAAGGTATATTAGGCTTAATGTTGAAGTTTGCAGATGATACAAAGATTGGTAGGGTTGTTAATGACAGTGTGCTACTGCAACAGGATCTAGAAAAGTGGGGCAGATGGGCTGATAAGTGGCAACTGAAGTTTAATTCTCAAATGCAAAGTACTGCATAATGGTAGCAGTAACCTTAGAGTAACCTACTAACTGTGTGGTACTATACTCAGGGTAGTGGAGAATGAAAAAGACCTGGGGGGGGTAACTGTGCGATATGAAGTCAGATATGAAGTTTTCTGAGTAGTGCAGACAGGCTGCCAGAGCAGGTCATGGGGTCTTGTCAATGATATACAGGAATTTTTCTAGAAGGGATAAAGATGTGATTATGCCTTTGTATAAGACAATGGGCAGGCCACACCTTGAGTTCTACATACAGGTCTGAAGGCCTCATTTTAGGAAGGATGTAGAGTTGCTAGAACGAGTATAGAGAAGGGCAACAAGACTGGTGAGGAGAACAAAGGGGTGTTCTTACAAAGAAAGGCTCAATTTCTGCAAATTGCAGCGTCTGGAGACCTCTAAGGTGATGTGAATGAGGTGTATAAGGCCTTGAATGGTTTGAGCAGGCTTAATGCTCATGGGATTCTTCCTCTTGCTCAGATTATGAACCTGAAGGGGCATAAACTCAAACTGAGGAAAGGCAGTTGTAGTGGGTAGCTGATTGCTGGAATAAACTTCCATCTGTTGTTGTGGAAGTTGATAGATTAAATAAATTCAAGGAAGAACTGGAAAAACTTTTGTAGCAAATATTGGGTGAAATGGGAAGGTTTTTTTTTTTTGCTGATGATGTATAAGTTTTCTTGCACCATATGCCTCTGCTATGTGAGGAGGGAAAGCAAGTAATTTGTATTTTCTTATCTTCTCCCCCCCCCTAGTTAGTGCAGCAAAAGCCTAATGCTCCCTCGCACTATCAATAGTAATATCTAAGCAAAATGACAAAATAACTTGAAGGCAGCTGTGCAATTCTTTTAAATTTTCATTTCTGAGATTACAGGACTAAGTAAAATAAACTTTACTAAAATGGCTTGATTATTGACTTGGCAGTGATGGCACAAAACTTATTGCACAAACGGTGGCATGGTACCTGCACATGCCAATTTTCTTTTTAATTTCTGGTAAAACCCTTTGGGTAGTTTTGAATTCTGTTCAGACAATACCAACATTTAATTTTTTCTGAATAGATTGCAATACTTATTTTAATTTTTAATAAAAAAAAAAAAAATATATATATATATATATATATATATATATATATATATATATATATATATATATATATATATAAATGCTGTATTTTTTATTATTGTTATCACTTATTTTCAAAAAAATTAATCCTTCTGAAAATTAAAAAAAAAAAAAATGTTTTCAACACAAATCTTGTTAGTCTGGTCCATTTTATAGTTGAAAACACCATTTAGTATACATTTTAAACATGCATATGCAAATTAATTTCCGCTTTTTATCCATATAAATACTTTTAAAATATTTTTAAAATATATGTATATACAAATACTTTTATTTGCTTTCATCTTCAATTTTTTTGAAAATTCATTTAAAATTTGGTGCACTTCATAGCATATGAAATTTGAAACATATATATCTTGATATTCTATCAAGCAGCATCCATCTTGGCTGTATAGTGTGTTTCATGTTGTGAATATCATCTTACATTTTTTTTGTCTCTATTTATGCAAAAGTAATAACAAATTTTTCAACAACAAAGCAAGGGAAACTGTAAATGTTTATATACTTGTGGGAGTGAAAATGCAGTAATCTTGGACTTTACACAATCGTATAATTCAAAGCTTCATACTTACGTTGGCTTATGCAGTCTAAGCTCTATATAACAACCTCCCAGGGGAAGTAGAAAATGGTTGTTATTTCAGAAGGGCATTAGAGCCACTCCCCGACTTATGTAATACTCGACTTTACATAAGTTTTTGCCAGCTGGTGCAAACTTAAAAAAATTGTGGAAACATATTTTGCATCCCGTAGGAATAAATGGAAGTATCATGAAAATATCATAATGTGAACCGAATAACACATTGTGGTTTTTTTTTGGTAATTCACTCCAAGACCTCAGAAGTCGAAATTTTCGCTATATAACTAAGCTATTTATCTCTCCGAAAGGTCATTTTATAATGAAAATTGTACTACACTTTCATCATTATCATATGTTCCGTTATAAGAATCAATTTTGAATGCCTTTGTAATATTTTTCTAAAACACATTTCTGGAGGTCACTACCATAAAACAATAAAAACAATTTAGATTTTCAGGTTTATTAGGCTTTTCTGTTAGCACAATCTATTATAAATGGGTACTAAACTCGATCTTATGGCATTTGCGATAATATCAATAACTGGAATTGTATGGGTTTTTATGTTACAGTATTATGGTGAAAGCAACCAATGAAAAGTGCAAGTGCTGGCAGTGCTAGGAAACGAAACAAAATTGATTTAGAAATGAAGATGATTAATTAAGAAGTACGGGAGCAGGACAAAGTTTGTCATCTAATGCACAGAATTAGGTCTCGCTGCTTCAACAGTAAATACTATTTTAAAGGACAATGGTGTGCGTATCAAAGAACATGTTAAAGGATCAATGTACTAAAGATAAACAGTGATCACAAAACAGCATTCAGGTGCTATAGCGAAGATGGAAAAGCTATTAATAACATGGATGGAAAATCAGATTCAGAAGCAAGTGCTCCTGAATCTAACGGCCATTCAAGCAAGAAGTATTTATGAAGATAACGATACATACAGCAAACCCCAAACCAAGTTCGTGGCAAGCAACAGGTGGTTTAATGGTTCAAGCATCATGTTGGTTTCCAAAATATTAAAGTATGCGGTGAAGTTGCTAATACCGATTCTGCAGCTGCAGAGAAATTTTGTGATGTGTTTGGAAAAATCCCCTTCTAAATCTCCACAGCTCTCAACTTCTGCAGCGGCATGCTTATCAGCTGGAGAGTTAATTCTGGCAACGATGCTCGAAAGGTACACTTGCTGACGTTATGCCTGTCTCCTCTCTTTTGTAATTTTATAATTTTGAAATTTTTGTAATTTTGTATACTATTGTAAATTTTCCTGCACATGAGATAAAAAAATTGAATAATTCTATTTACATGTTGGTCAAACATTTCTTTTTTGCTTCTATCAAATTCAGCGCGCATAATTGCGAGTGCAGAATTTCCCTAAATGCTTATTTAGGGAAATTCCAATTTATGTAAAATTTGACTTATGTAGCGTTCCACAGAACGCAACCTTTAAGTTAATTGGGGAGTGGCTGTATACTGATTGTTCATAAAATAGCATTAGGCTAATGAGAAATTGGCCGGGACCAACCACATAGCACATTATAACGTGTGGGACGTTAAAAAGAGAGTTGCTATAAAGAACTTTGACTGCATCACATACCATACTGCTCTTCAAGAAAAGAGTTGCAAAAATGATGGTGCAGCATATGACAGGTGCCAGCATTTAATTACTCTGCAAAAACTATTAAAATATTTAAATATTCAAAAACTATTGCAGTAAAAGTTTGACTATATTTAAAAAATTGGCTCTTTAATTAAACCTTAAATGATCACATTTAAGGTGTTAATTAAAGGGCAACACAGAGGAGTTATTTTTGAAAAGCACCTCAAGTCCTGCACCGCCACTCCCAGGTTAATAATTAACCTACCTTTCTTTATGGAAGGATAGGCCAAATGTAATGTTTTCTTGTACAGTATCATTGAGAATCCATGCCTGTTGAGTAACAATTGCAATAGTGCCCTTCACTGAAATAATACCACTTATCAGTGTCATCTATAAGAGAAAAAAAATTAAATAAATATCAGGATATAAAAGAAGGTCTTTAATTACTAAAATAAAAATGTGGATAGGTCTTCAAAACTTTACTGAAATGGGCTTTAACACTAAATGCTAACCAAATTAAGGTAATACTTGGAAAGATATAAGTTTTATGCCTGTTCCAAGCCACCTTAAATTAAAATAAAAGTTGGCGAAGAAATTCATCAAAACAATAGTAAATATCAACACCTGCCTCCAGTAGCACAAATACATAACTCCCTTCCACAGGAGGCACAACCCAAGACCAATCACATTGGAATAACAGTGTTAACACAGAAATAAATAAATTAACATAAGACAAATAAAAATAATGAAATTAAAATAAAGACAAGAAACCTGAAAGTAAAACTTTCTAAGGGAGCATTTGTCCCCCAAGTTCTGAATGATCACATTTAAGTTGTTGATGCTTTAACATGTTCATGTCCGCTTATATTTGCAAGGGCCCATTATTTGCCTTGAGGCACTTTGCTGGGACACTGGAACAAGTAAGCAGTGCTTTTTAGTAAATGGATTTCATCCGTAAAAAATCATCACATTCTAACATTAAAAAATGCATCTGAACAAGATTCAGAATCCCTATCACTCGAATATAATTATATTTCAGCACCAGATGACATATTATAAAGAGGAAATTCAATGTTATCAGCTTCAATATACTGTCCATCCCTGTTCCTTTTCAGTCCTGATGTCTTAGGCTGTGGATTCGTTATAACAACCTTTTAGGGTAAAATTTTAAAGGAAAACACTTTTTACAGAAAATTTTATCAGTAAACACCCACTAAGCATGATATTTTGTTTGTCACAAACTAAAGAATTAAACTTCAACAAGCATAATCTGAAAAAAACTTTACCTGTTCTTGTGAAAAATACTAAATTAGATAAAATAGCTTGGAATTAGCATCAAAATTTCCATTTTGTTATTTAAATTTCTTATTTTAACTAGAGAGGATGACAGTCATGGCATATATTTTCTTAACAGCAAAGAAATTAATCAAAACAATAATAAATATCAACACCCGCCTCCAGTAGCACAAATACATAACTCCCTCCAAAAGGAGGCACAACCCAAGATGAATCACATAGAAATATCAGTGTTTCTGATTAGTAGCAACAAAATTATGCAAGCTTATACATAAAAAGCATCAGCCATTTAAAAAAAAATAATAAATAAATAAAATGCCCATTTCATTTGCCCATCCCTTTAAATCATTTGGAGTGATGGAAAAATGAAGTCTAATCCTTTAAATTTAAATTTATTGTCGGAAGTCAATTCCAACAATGAATTAATCTGTCTGTAGGCAAATTTTCAGACATCTTTTCTAGAAACATTCCTTTTCCAATTTATAATTGTCCCCTTTTGTGTACCATCACAGAAATAATAAAGAGATGATCAGCATTTAACTTATGAATCCATTTAAAGATTGAAACACTTCAAATCAGATCTCCTCATAGATGCCTAGTGACAGATGTTTCAATTCGTAGAACCCAAGTCTTTTTTTGGTAAAATTTGGATAAAAGTAAGTACCTTTCTGTGCACCTAATCTTGATGCTCTTCTCTGCACCAATTCCAACAACTCTATATTGCTCCTAAAACTGCCAAACCTATATGCAGTTTCCAAGATGCAGTCTAACCACTGCCTGATAAAACAGGATAACCACCTGTTTGTTGCTGCAGGCAAAATTCTTGTTTATCATTAATAAATCCAGTCCTAGAGCTGTACTAGCAGTCTGTGTACACTACTCAGTAAGCGTCACACTGGACCATAACAATTATGAAAGTGGTAAAGAATGAAAAGGACCTGGGGTAATTGTGAAGGCAGATATGAAGTTTTCTGAGCAATGCAGACGGTCTAAAAGAGTAGCTCATGGTGTCTTGTCAATGATATACAGGAATTTTTCTAGCAGGGATAAGAAGGTGATTATTTCCTTGTATAAGGCAATGGTCAGGCCACACATGAGTACTGTATACAGGTTTAAAAGCCTCATTTTAAGAAGGATGTAGAACTGTTGGAACGAGTACAGAGAAGGGCAACAAGATTAATGAATGGAACGAAGGGTTGCTCTTACGAAGAAAGGCTTAAGTTTTGCAGATTACAGTGTCTGGAGACTAGGCACCTACAAGGTGATCTGACTAAGGTGTATAAAGCCTTGAATGATTTGAGCATGCTCAATGCTGATGGGATTCTTCCTCTTGCTCAGAATAATCACCTGAGAGAGCATAAATTCAAATTGAGGAAGGACAGTTGTAGGATAGATGTCCGGAAGTTTGCCTTTAGCCAGCGGGTAGTTGATTGGTGGAACAGACTTCCATCTTCTGTTGTGGAAGTTGATAGCCTCAATAAATTTAAGACTGAGCTGGACAGGTATTTGGAACGAACGGAGGGGTGAAATGTGAAATGGGGGTGTTTTTTTTGGCTGAGGCTGCATAAGCTTGCTTTCTTGCATCATATGCCTCTACTAATGCTAATGCTAATGTTAATTACCTCTAGCTCTTTTCCATTCTCAACTAACTTTTGATACTACTCAAATGGTATACTGTTATGATACTACCACCGCCCAAAAGCTTCAGCTGCATTACCCATGTTAAGTTTCAATTGCCATTTTTTCAGCCCATCTGCCTAATTTACCCGCAGCTTGTTGAATCAGCATACACTGATTACTGTTATTAACAACCTGCCCACCTTTACATCAACAGAAAACTTATACATGAAATTTTAAATGCCTACATTAATATTGCTAATATATATTAAAACAGTATGACCCATACCAACCCCAATGGAACTTGTGTGTAAGTCCATGACGATCCATAGTCATTAATAACAACCCTCTCCTACCATCCCTTTATCCACAGCAGTAACTTCTGCCCAATTCCATAATGCTCCAATCTGTACAGCTGTCAATCATTTGAACCTGCATCAAAATCTTTACTGAAGTCTAAGTACTGCATACAATGTCAAAATTATTCTTATATCTTCTGTTACTGTTGTTTCCTTGTTACTACCTCATAGTAGCTAATCAGACTTTTCAATCAAGATGTCCCCTAAACAAATCTCAAATCAATGCTGTGATTGCCACATAATTGCATTCCTATCAAGAAGGCCTTGCATTACTCGTTTAACTACTGAATTCATTATTTTCACTAGCACAGAAGTCAAACTTTCAGATCTGTAATTATCACTTCAGCCTTTTTACAATTCCTAAATCCAAAAAGCTCTCATTATTATAACTAAAGGTTTACTTACTCTCTTGTTGCTTCTTTTAATATAATAGGATAGATTCCATCAACTATAAGTGATTACTCTTAGCTCCAACAATTTTTCTTCTAGGCTCTTTTCAGTTATCATAAAATCATTTAACTCCCAGTTGGAATTAGGTACACTTCTGGTATCCCATCTGTAAAAACATCTTCATATAGAAATGCAGAAGAAAATATTTAATCAGTATATCAGCAACCTGTACATAACCATCAATAGTTATGCCATTCATATCTATTTGCCAGTGGGGTTCTTCCCTTTCCCTCTAGTGTTAACATGAGCAAAAAATTCTTTGATATTTTTCTTTGCATCCTTAGCCAAAAACTTCTCACAATCTGGCTTAGTACACATGGATACTTTAGTAATTTGACTGCAAACTAGTTTATACTTACTGTAAGTTTCTGTGTTCCCCTGTGCATTTTTCTTATTTGTACTAGTCTCATCAGTTCATCTGACATCCATTTAGGTGTAAACCTTGAGCTCTTGGTATAAAGAGCTTAAATAGCTTCTATGATTACTTCACCAGCCACTTCCCACTTGGTATGTACATTTATTAACAATTCTTAGATGGTTCCAGTGAAAAGAATTTAAAAACTGTGGAAGGCCACTGTAATTACCTTTGCAATAGCAAAATCAGATTAAAAGTATTGCTGTCCCTTGTTTCCTCTCTAACATGTTAGTATAAAAAACATGTCAACCAACAAATCCAGAAACATTCTCTTACTTGGTAAGTGACCAACCCACAACTTCCAATCAATATATGAAAAATTAATTTTCCTCCATGATAAGATATTTGGATTTACTGGCTGTCCATTTTTCTCTTTTTTTTTTATGAAAACCCCAAACACGAGAGGTATTAGAACCTATAGTACTTAGTACCATGCTTGGGTTGGAGGCTGAAAAGATGAAAGAAGTTATTTGTTGATATTAGACTTGAACTTCTGTAGGCTGTAATTTTCAGGAAAGACATATGAAGGAAGGTTGCTCCAGAAAACGGCAGTTGAATGAATAAACAAGGAAGAGGAAAAGTTGGTTCTGTGAGTTTGAAGTTGGACAGTAAATGGATGTTGGCTGGTGGCGGGCCGTGTTTTGACTGCTTTGAAAGAGAGAGTGGGAATTATAGAAGCCAATACAGAAGAACAGTGCCCACGAAAGTATCTGTAGAAAAGGCATGCAGCAGAAACAGTACATCTATGAGACAGCGAGTGGAGAGACTATGTTAGAGAGGAGTCATTAATTAACCTAACTGCCCTCTTCTGAATGGAATCTAGAAGCTTGAGAGAGGTTTTGGGGGCACCACCCCAGATGTGGTAACAATATTCCATGGTAGGGCGGATTTGCGATTTGTGCACTGAACAGCTATTTGGAAGAAAAGTAA
This sequence comes from Mastigoproctus giganteus, assembly GCF_048544385.1. NCBI lineage: Eukaryota > Metazoa > Arthropoda > Arachnida > Uropygi > Thelyphonidae > Mastigoproctus > Mastigoproctus giganteus. The sequence continues at coordinate 8,539,137 of NW_028328292.1, read as the reverse complement.
TGCTGAGAGCGAAAGAGAAAACCAAGTTTTTTTAGATGCAGAGAAACCAATATTTGTAATGTGCTTGTGCCAAAAGAGAGAGATTAAAAGTCAGGGTAATCCCCAAAAGAGATATATCATTTTGTTTAAAAATCGGTGTGTCACCAAACATAAGCATAGACACAGAAGAATTCTTTTTGCAAGATATAAGACAAGAATGGGTTTTAGCCTGTTTCCAGTTAACTGAAGAAGGTCATTAATATACAAGAGGAAAAGAGTAGGGGAAAGAACTGAACCTTGGGGGACACCAGCATTAGTGGAGAAGTTAGAAGACAGAGAGCCATCTACCATCACACTCAGTGAGCGATCAGAGAGAGAGAGAGAGAGAGAAAACTGGATAACCAATTACAAAAAACAGTTGGCAAACCATAAGATGAATGCTTGTTTAGAAGACCTTTATGCCAAACATGATCAAAAGCCTTTGAGATGTCAAGAGCAACTGCTTGTGTTTCACCGAACGTTTCCATTGAATTAGTCCATAAATGGGTAACATAAGCCAGAATATCACCAGTGGATCGACACTGACGGAATCCATACTGGCAATCATTGATCAGACGAAAGGTTTCTAGGTAGTTTAAGAGTTGGCGGTTAATTGATTTCTCCATTACTTTAGAAAGAGTAGAAGTAATTGCAATGGGATGATAATTGGATGGGAGGGATTTGTCACCATTTTTAGGAACTGGCTGAATATGAGCAAATTTTCAAGCAGAAGGAAAAACACCATTGGAATAAGAAAGTGAAAAAAGGAGGCAAAGAACAGGAGTAAGTTCAGGAGCACAGATTTTGAGAACAAGTGGAGAAATACCATCAGGATCTGGAACTTTCTTAGCGTCAAGATTCGACAAAATCCTTCTGATATCCTTTTGATGGAAGACCACAGGAGGCATCGAATGGAGCATATTGGAAATGGTGGGAGGTGTTTTACCAAGATCATTAATACATGAGTTGGAAGAAAAATGGGATGCTAGCAGGTCAGCTTTATCCTTGGCTGAAATGACAACAGAACCATCTGTTTTGAACAGAGGTGGGAGCAGAGATGGGCAAAAGTTGCAGCCAATAGCTTTGGCAAGAGACCTGAATGCTCAGCTACCATTACAGCAAGAAGCAAGTTTTCTACTCTTAGCCTGTTCAAAATCTAGTTTGGACTGATTAATAACTGCTTTACAATTGTTGCGAGCTTTGGTGTAGGCAGAAAATGAAACTGAAGAATTAGAAACAAGCCAATTACGATATGCAACATTCTTCTCTTGAACACCTTTGCATATTTATTTGAAAACCAAGGTTTAGGTAAATAAAGGATGAGATTTTAAAGTGGAGTGTGAGATAAAGGATTCCATTCCTACAAGAATAATTTCACTGACACGATCTGAGCAAACATTGACATCAGAAGTTTTGAAACAGTAATCCAACCAAGGAAAAGAAGAAAAGAAATTTCGCAGATCATCCCATTTTGCATTCTTGTAAGGCCGAACAACACGAGGTTGGGAATAGCAAATAAATAAAGGCTCCATTAGAGAAGAGACAATCACCAAGTTGTGATCAAAGGTGCCTAAAGGACCACTCACTTTGACCGTGTACTTAGAAGGGTTGTTTGTGAGAAAAAGATCAAGAGTGTTGGCTGTATGGTTAGGACTGTCAGGTATTTTTGAGCTCCAAGTGATTAGTGGAGTTGGGAGAACGGTAGAGACAACAGATGAATTTGACAGAATGAGGTAGAGAGATTTTAAGCCAGAGAAGATCGAAGAGGAGAGATTCTAAATTACCAAGTCTCTGACAGGGAATATCGGAATGGACATATGCACAAGTACAACATTTGGGGCGAAAGGAATCATACAGCTAATAATTTGGGCAACTGAGATGAGCAGTAGTTGAATCAACCAATAACTGAGATTCTGTCATAAAAGTACATGCGGTTTGACAGACTTAAAGTTGAAATGGACATTGTTAAGATTAGAATTGAGACCACGTGTATTTGTGAAATAAACTAGGAAGTGTTTGGAAGGTTTAGATCTTTTCGCAGATAAGCTTACTCTATTAGTTTGACGATTCATGGTGTATTCAATAATAAGAATAAGTGGTGGGGGGGGGGACATGCTGTATGAAGTAATGAAATTTTTGGATATGGCATACACATTTGGTCCTAGAGGTTGTCACAGACATTCTCTCAGATATGCCAGACAAGCTGTATTTGCTATCTGGGAGTCTAAAACGCTGATGGAACTGATATTCGGGTGACACTCAAGTCAAGTGGACCCAATTTCGGCAAAGTCCGGATGGTCTGTGACAGCCAAATCCTCTGCTTGCACCTTCACGATGGTGGGACTGTTAGTAATCCTGGGTATATAACCTCCTTGCACACGTACATGGTGGGTGACCACCCAGGTGTGAACCACGTTAGCAGGGGCCGAGGTGTGGCACCCACACCACATGGAGGAATGTCACCCCTCTATTTTACCAGGCAGTACTAGGTGGTAGATGACTCACATCAACCGGTGAAATACCACCACTTTGCTTATTGGAGGCTTGAAGTGGTGGAACCCATGTTTAGTCTCTAGAGCTACGTTCCGGTCAACCCTTCCCTATCTCTTCCATCATGCAGTATGATTGATGACTTTTGAGGTCATGATGAACGTCGTTGCGAGATCCAATATTCCTTACATTTCTAGAGTACAGCTCTAATACGGTGTTCGCAGGCCGGCCGCTAGTTAGTACACCAGACTGAACCTATTGGTAAATCTCTAGGAGGCTTCCAGATCAGCTAGTGTATAATCTTGCTACCTCTACTCTCCCAGATAATGACTGGAGGGAGTCCGAGTAGTGTGTATGCGGGGAGCATTGTCGAGGCCACGTTATGTCAAGGATCTGGGTATATTCTTACTACGTGTACGCCATATCCAAAAATTTCATTACTTCATACAGCATGTCCCACCCACTGTTTCTTACTATTGAATACACCATGAATTGTCAAACTAATAGAGCAAGCTTATCTGCGAAAACATCTAAACCTCCCAAGGACTTCCTAATTCATTTCACAAATATATATGGTCTCAATTCTAATCTCAATGATGCCCATTTCCACTTGCAGTCAGCCAAACCCCATGTACTTTTTCTGACAGAATCTCAGTTATCGGTTGATTCAACTTCTGCTCATCTCAGATGCCCAAATTATTCGCTGTATGATTCCTTTCGCCTCAAAGGTGGTACTTGTGCATATGTCCGTTCTGATATTCCCTGTCAGAGACTTGGAAATTTGGAATTTCCTCTCTTTGATCTTCTCTGGCTTAAAATCTCTCTACCTCATTCTGTCAAATTCATCTGTTGTCTCTACTGTTCTCCCAATTCCACTAATCACTTGGAGCACTTTGACTTCCTCTCTTTGCAACTTGACTTTCTCCAGTCCAACTTTCCTAACAGTGAGGTAATTTTTCTGGGTGATTTTAATGTTCACAACTCCAGCTGGCTTCCGTTTTCTAGTCACACCGACCCAGCAGGTCGAGATGCTGAGGCTTTTGCAATTACTAATGACTTACAACAGATTGTTCGTTTACCTACAAGAATACTGGACAATCCTAATCATACAGCCAATACGCTTGATCTTTTTCTCACAAACAATCCTTCTAAGTACACGGTCAAGGTGAGAGGTCCTTTAGGCACTTCAGTTCACAACTTGGTGACTGTCTCTTCTCCAATGGAACCTTTACCTCATGGCTATTCCCAACCTCGTGTTGTTCGGCCTTACAAGAATGCAAAATGGGATGACCTGCGAGACTTCTTTTCTTCTTTTCCTCGGTCGGATTACTGTTTCAAAACTTCTGATCTCAACGTTTGCTCAGATCGTGTCGGTGAAATTATTCTTGCAGGAATGGAATCCTTTATCCCACACTCCACTTTAAAATCTCGTCCTTTATCTAAACCTTGGTTTTCCAATAAATGTGCTAAGGCTGTTCAAGAGAAGAATGTTGCATATCGTAATTGGCTTGTTTCTAATTCTTCAGTTTCATTTTCTGCCTACACCAAAGCTCGCAACAATTGTAAAGCAGTTATTAATCAGTCCAAACTAGAGTTTGAACAGGCTAAGAGTAGAAAACTTGCTTCTTGCCCTAATGGTAGCCGAGCATTCTGGTCTCTTGCCAAAGCTATTGGCCGCAACTTTTGCCCATCTCTGCTCCCACCTCTGTCCAAACCAGATGGTTCTGTTGTCACTTCAGCCAAGGATAAAGCTGACCTGCTAGCATCCCATTTTTCTTCCAGCTCATGTATTAACGATCTTGGTAAAACACCTCCCACTATTCCAAACACGCTCCATTCAATGCCTCCTGCGGTCTTCCGTCAAAAGGATGTCAGAAGGATTTTGACGAATCTTGATGCTAAGAAAGCTCCAGGTCCCGATGGTATTTTTCCACTTGTTCTCAAAACCTGTGCTCCTGAACTTACTCCTATTCTTTGCCGCCTTTTTTCACTTTCTTATTCCAAAGGTGTTTTTCCTTCTGCTTGGAAATTTGCTCATATCCAGCCAGTTCTTAAAAAGGGTGACAAATCCCTCCCATCCAATTATCGTCCCATTGCAATTACTTCTACTCTTTCTAAAGTAATGGAGAAATCAATTAACCGCCAACTCTTAAACTACCTAGAAACCTTTCGTCTGATCAACGATCGCCAGTATGGATTCCGTCAGTGTCGATCCACTGGTGATATTCTGGCTTATGTTACCCATTTATGGACTAATTCAATGGAAAGGTTCAGTGAAACACAAGCAGTTGCTCTTGACATCTCAAAGGCTTTTGATTGTGTTTGGCATAAAGGCCTTCTAAACAAGCTTCCATCTTATGGTTTACCAACTGTTTTTAGTAATTGGTTATTCAGTTTTCTCCCTGATCGCTCACTGAGGGTGATGGTAGATGGCTCCCTGTCTTCTAACTTCTCCACTAATGCCGGTGTCCCCCAAGGTTCAGTTCTTTCCCCCACTCTTTTCCTCTTGTATATCAATGACCTTCTTCCATTGACTGGAAATCCTATCCATAGTTTTGCCGATGATAGCACATTGCATTCAACTTTCCATTTTGAGAAACCTTGTCCTGCTCAATCAGCTTCAACTTCTCGAAAATCTGCTACCAATTCCTTAAATGCGATCTTCAGGTAATTCTCCAGTGGGGCAAAGACAACTTAGTTGATTTCAACCCTTCTAAAACTCAGTCTTGTCTTATATCTCGCAAAAAGGATTCTTCTGCTCCTATGCTTATCTTTAGTGACACACCAATTTCTAGGCAAAATGATATATCTCTTTTGGGGATTACCTTGACTTCTAATCTCTCTTGGCACAATCACATTACAAATATTGCTTCCTCTGCATCAAAAAAACTTGGTTTTCTCTTTCGCTCTCGGCGTTACTTTTCTTCCAAACAGCTGTTCACTCTGTATAAATTGCAAATCCACCCTGCCATGGAATATTGTTCCCACATCTGGGGTGGTGCTCCCAAAACCTCTTTCAGGCTTCTTGATTCCATTCAGAAGAGGGCAGTTAGGTTAATTAATGATTCATCTAGTCTCTCCACTCACTTTCTCATAGACGTACTGTTTCTGCTGCATGCCTCTTCTACAGATACTTCCATGGGCACTGTTCTTCTGAATTGGCTTCTATAATTCCCGCTCTCTCTTTCAAAACAGTCCGTACACGTGCCGCCACCAGCCAACATCCATTTACTGTCCAACTTCAAACCCACAGAACCAACTTTTCATCTTCTTCATTTATTCATTCAACTGCCGTTTTCTGGAACAACCTTCCTTGATACGTATTTCCTCAAAATTACAATCTACAGAAGTTCAAGTCCAATGTCAACAAATACCTTCTTTTGTCTTCTCAACCTCCAACCCAAGCACGGTACTAAGTACTATAGGTTCTAATACCTCTGGTGTTTGGGGTTCACATAAAAAAAAAAAAAAAAACACCTGGTAAGAATATACCCAGATCTTTGACATAACGTGGCCTCGACGATCCCCCCCCACATATACACTACTTGGACTCCCTCCAGTCACTATCTGGCAGAGTAGAGGTAGCAAGATTATACACTAGCTGATCTGAAGCCTCCTAAAGAGTTATCAATAGATTTGGTCCAGTGTACTAACTAGCGGCTGGCCTGCAAACACCGTTTTAGAGTTGTATCCTTGAAATGTAAGGAAGATTGGATCTCGCCATGATGTTCATCATAATCTCAAAAGTCATCAGTCATACTGCATGATGGAAGAGATGGGGAAGGATTGACCAGAACGTAGCTCTGGAGACTAAACATGGGTTCCCCCACTTCAAGCCTCCAATAAGCAAAGTGGTGGTATTGCACCGGTTGATGAGAGTCATCTATATTTGTTCATTACACTCATCACAGTTATTTGGCCTATTACATACTTCTACTCTCATTTCTGTTTTCCCACAGGCTTCTGATGCCACACTGACTCAACATTATGCTAGCAACCTGTGTTAATTGAAGGCACTGATTTAGAATGTGTGCTTCTTAACCAAAAACATAACTGCCTCCTTTCTCCTCTGTCCTGTCTGCCCATTCTGTATATACTGCACTCACTGTACTCGAATTCTGCATCCCATACATCAGAGTGGTATTGTAAGGACCCATCCTTACAATAATTTAATAAAGTTTTGTTAAATATTGGAAGAATTAATTGTAGTGTAAATAGTTAGTTTTCAGCTCAAATATCATGGGTTAGGAAACACTGGAATTCGAAAGTTATTCCAGACACTCCCAGTTAGTTATATCTCGGTTGTAAAGGATTCCTTAAGCGAGTAAGTAAAAGTATAATAGACCGAAACAAATCCCACTTAAGACAGGAGCATATACTCTATAGAAAGGGCACTGAGTGCGGGAGTGGCCCTCTTAAAAAATTTCACGGTGCGACTCTAGCAGGTGTGGGCGAGGTAGCAATGGATGTGAATGTGAGGTCACAAAGAAGGCATGAAACTTGCTTAGTTGACCGGAACTTACGTTTATTTTTCTCGAAAGTGCCAGAAATTTCCAGACCAACTGAAGTTCGGACACAAAAGGATGGAAAAACACGCCCACGGAAATGAATGGAGACGAATAAGAATCATGAAGGAAAGGATGTGGAAGTCAACGATTGGCCAGGAAGAAAGCGGAGGGATTTTTGAGAGAACGTAGAGAAGGGTCTGAAAGATTGATACTGGGCAGATTCGAGGAGTTTTGTTTTGGGGTGATTCGGAAAGAGTTGTGGTCGAGTTTGGGTGGTGGATGCAGTCCTGGGGAGATGGAAGTTGTAGTGGGGAGAATTTGTGATAAGAGCTTTGTGTAAGACTAGAGGAGGAAGGAATGTTCCCTTGTAGATATTGAAGCAGTATGGAGAGAGAAAGGAGAAACACACTCAGAGAATTCTAGAGGTAAAGTTTAATCAAATGAGCTGTCGAGCGACTGGCCTACTCGGAAAGCACCTCAGTCCACGAAAAAAATGCAGACTAAGAAAGAATATGGATCCTGAATTAAATCCAGCCGCGTGGTACCCGGTAGGGAAACATCAGAAAGATTACCGTGATCACCGGATGGGCGACCTTCGTATTCCAGTCCTCGCCGAAGGCAGATAGGAAAGTAAGCCGAGCAAGGAGTAAAGCCCAGAAAATCACGTAAGTGTTAGGAAGTTTTCTGAGAATAAATGAACCTAAATTAGTAAGGGCAGGACTATAGGAGAATGCTATATAGTTATGGGAGGATGTCTAAGTGATAAATATATATATAAGTGTACTGTACTAATGTAATACATAAAGAAAGATAATCAGACTAGATGGTGGCATAAGAGTAATGTAATTAAGGTGTAAGTAGTCTATAATTGGAAGTGAAGTTCTGTATCAATGTTTGATAGAAAGAAATGACCTATTAAGTAATTAAGAATTGTTAACGATTGGGTAAAGGTTTCCTAACTAGTGTAGAGTTAAAAGTTGAATTTTGAATTATTGTGAATGTTGAATTATGGTGAATATATCTGATTGGAGTAGGAATTGATTAAACAGGTAGGCTATTATGGAGTTGTGGAATTACTTGATTGGAAGGGTACGATTTAATTTGATTGATTTATGTTGACTGTTAACCTGGCTATAAGGAAATGTTTGATTGAATAAATGTACTTTCCTTACAATTTTGGAAAACGAACTCTTAATGAATTTGTTAGCCAGCTCATTGGCTGATAGTTGGTCGTTAATTTATACGGACTGTTTAGGAGTAGAGAGAGACAGATTGTGTGAGGTGAATACCATGACCTATCGAAGCCTATGTAGAACATGAAGAGACACAATGATATAATATATAAGAATATGTATTAGAATTGCATAATTGTTGGTAAAATGATTGATTTGATATCACGATATTTACACATTTAAATGTTAGTAACATAACAAGTCTCCAACAAAATATTGTATTCAGTTAAATGTTATTGCTAGTTTTCTTATATATGATATGTCAATAAACAAATGTTATATTCTACATTCATGTGTGTGTGTCTGTTATTCCGAAACTCAGCCAGTCCAGTGGAAGAATACCTATTATAATTGGGGTTCCCGTGAGTCTGGGATTTTCTGAAATCAATCAAGTCAGGTGTAAAAGTGGGAGGGGTTTATAAGGGGATATATAAATATTTATCTATAATAAATAAATAAATATAATACAAAAAAGAAGATACAATAAGATAACACTTCAACTCCACCCCCCACAGTATCATGTTTCTGATATTCCTATAAAGTCTGCATTTGATAACTTAACCAATACTTGAAATTTATTTACTATGCCCTTAGCATTAGTGCACAAACAAGTATATGTGTACCTCTTTGTGTTCTTACTAACGGTAATGCAAACTATAAAATTTCTCATCCTATGAGGATCCACAACAAGCCTTGTAATCCTCCTACAGGATGCCGTATATCCAATAGCAGCAATGCAAGAAAGTGGTTATCAATGAGTACTGCTCTTCATTCATGCACCAATGTTATTAGTGAAATCTTCCCAGGGTTTGGTGCTGGGCCCATTGTTTTCTGCATTTATTAATGGTATTAATGTAGATATATCAGGCTTAATATCTAAGTTTGCAGATGATGCAAAGGTTGGCAGTGTGGGTAATGACGGTATGCTACTGCAACAAGATCTAGAAAAATTAGGCAAATGGACTGAGAAATGGCAATTGAAGTTTAAAATTGACAAGTGCAAATACTGCATATGGGTAGTAGTAATCCAGTGTAACATACCAGTTGTGTGGTACTACATCAGGGTAGTGGAAAATGAAAAATACCTGGGACAATTGTGCAGTCAGATATGAAGTTCTCTGTGCAGTGCACACAGGTCGCCAGGACAGCTCATGGGGTTTTGTCAATAATATACAGGAATTCTGCTAGCGGGGATAAGGAGGTGATTATCCCATTGCATAAGGCAATAGTCAGGCCACATCTTGAGTACTGCATACAGGTGTGGAAGGTTTTAGGAAGGATGTAGACCTCCTGGAATGAGTACAGAGAGGGGCAATGAAATTGGTGCGGGAAAAAAGGGGTGCTCTTACCAAGAGAGGCATCAGTTCTGCAAACCACAGCAAGTAGAGACTAGACATCTGCAAGGTGATCTCAGTGAGCTGTTTAATGCTTTGAATGGAATGAGTCAACTCAATGCTAATGGGATTCTTCTTCTTGGTCAGAATACACACACACATACGGGGTCATAAATTTAATTTGTGGAAGAATAGTTGCAGAATAGATGTGCGGAAGTTTGCCTTTAGCCAGCAGATGGTTGATTGCTGGAACAAACTTTGAACTGTTGTTGTGGAAGTGGATAGCTTGAGTAAATTTAAGGAAAAACTATATAAACTTTTAGAAGAAATGGATAGGAAAAATGGGAAGGTTTTTTTTTTTTTTTTTTTTTGGCTGATGCTGTATAAGCTTTCTTTTTTGCATCATTTGCCACTACTAATACTAATATAAATATCAAAACAAAATATTTCAGCTTACATCTCCACATATAGCAGACAGTAAAGAAGATTTTCCACTACCAATACCACCACATATACCAATGAGCGAACCCTGGAAATGAAAATTTATATGTTCAGAAATATCAAATTTACAAAAATAATATCTAATGCATATTTATTCATACTAACAATATGGAAAGAATTTAACATTATTTTCCTGTATGTAAATTTACAGGATTCATCTGTTCATTATTAAAAATATGTATAGATTTAACATAAATGTCTTTTTCCTTTTTTATTCCAAAAGAATAATCCTCATTATTAAAAGTTATGTACAGTGCAAGTAAGAGCAATAATCAAAATGGGTTGCATTACACTGAAAGTGAAGTGTGATAATAAAGCAACCAGTCTAATTCTACAAACGAAATTAATATTTTTTCCACTAACAAAATATTTTGGTATAGTGAGGCTCAACTATTTAATTTACTATGTTCTATTTTTGTGGAATCAAACGTCAATTTACTATTTACTGTATTTACCAGTATAGCAAATATTCCTATAGTTGTATATACCATATATCAAAAATTTTTACAAGTAATCTTATTTTCACTATAAAATTCATTACAGAAACTATGTTTTTAATATATTAACTCACTTTTCACAACAATTCCATGCTCTCCCCAGCATAATTTAGTTACAGTCAACCAAATACAATAAATATCTGCAAAATTAATAATAATATGCCATTTTTGAAAGAACTCTTGCTTCAGTGAGTAAAGAATTTATGGTCCCCAAGGCCATAAATCCTCTACTGAAGTATCTCTTTTCAGGGCCTCTTATTTGTTCACCTATGTAATCATAACTATGGCAAAGGACACAAAGAAAAACAGCAAAGACTTCTTTACTTATGTAAACTCTAGAAGGAAGGGGACAAATCAGGTAGCTGATAAACTGAATGAGTATTTTGCACCTACATTCATACATGAGGAATTCTGTAGGGAAGTGAAGGCTAGAAGATTATCAAACTCTAACAGGGAACTAAATGATTTTGTGATAACTGAGAGTAAAGTGGAGGAGAAATTGTTGAAGTTAAACATAAGAAAGGCACTTGGGGTGGATGGGACCTGTCCAGTTATATTAAAGGAGGCATCAAAGAAAGTGAACAAACTCTTAGCCAAAATTATGAGAGCATCCTTGGACTCAGGGGAGGTCCCCACAGACTGGAGATGTGCAAATGTATCCCCAATTCACAAAGGGGGGGGGTCAAAGGTGACATGGGTAATTACAGATCTGTTAGTTTAATTTCTGTTCTAAGGAAAGTAATGGAGTCACTGGTTAGAGAAGCAATGCAGGATCATCTAGACAAGACTAATAATTCAGACACAACATGGGTTTGTTATGGGGAAGTCTTGTCTGACCAATTTAATTGGATATCATGATGTGTGGCCACGATGTGATATCCAATCAAATGTGGACAAGCCTATCTATAATTTCTACTATATGAATTATCACAACTGTTAAAAGATGTACCTGTGGCTACATGACATCAAATGTACTTCCACATGATGGAGCTCATTGTTCCTGTGCAGTGTCTACTCATCTCAATGACCAGTTTCCTAGACCAGCGTTTCCCAAACTGTTCCATGAGATGTGAACAAGTGTTCCGTGAAAAATCGTAATTAATAATTAAAATAAGAAAATAATAATAAATAAATTTTGCAAATTTGGAGCTTACACCACTTTTGTATCATTATAATTTTTAACATTTTTATTTTTTTTGGTCATTATTATACTGGCATAGACTAATAATCAAATAGACTGCAGAACACTATTTTGGCAGGCTTTTGAATAGAGATGCATGCATAGAAGTAATGACATCTACAAAAAAAGTAGCAATGTGTTATCTAATATGCCATTTGAATGCGAATTAGCCTGGAATACACGGGTTGAAGGAGAGGAGGAAGAGAACTGATATCATACTAAACTCACTTCCTTGTATATTTTTTTTGATAATTAATATTTCAAAATATTATTATTAAAATATGTGACCATGGATTTGTGGTTGGAAAAAAAGAAATTTAAAACGAGAAGCAAAGTACTTCTAGTAGTGCAATCGTGGTCAATGAAAACGAACACAATATTGTCACACTTCAAAGTGAGGATGAACAATCGCAGCCTTTTGTTCCCCAAAAATCCAAAGTGAAAAAACAAGAACTAACTAATAAAATACCAAAACAAAAGTATAATGACAGTTATTTGAATTTCAGCTTTACATGCATTGGAAATAAATATGCTCCCAGATGCACAGTGTGTGTCGTATGTAATAAAATATTAGCAAACAGTTCTTTGGCTCCCTCTAAACTTGTATTTTCTAAGTGTTCCATGAATATGTTGTGAGATGAAAAGTGTTCCATGAATGTTGTGACATGAAAAGTGTTCCGTGACTAAAAAAGTTTGGGAAATGCTGTCCTAGATGATGGATTGGTTGCAGTGGTCCACAAAATTAGCCACTTAGGGCACTGCCTAAACACTATATCTTTAGCGTAGTGGTGGTGATGGAAGAAGATAAAAGACCTTGTATTATGCCACAAAAGTCAAACACAAGATGCATTACTTCACCACACATTGAATGCTGTGGCCCATGTAAAGAAACAGCCATGATGAGCAGTTCTTGCTTCACACATGAGCAGCGAAATCCACTGAAGTCAAAGGTGATGTTTTTGAGAATCTACTTTAACTATATGCACATACATATCTGTAAACACAGACTGTAACTTTTCTAAAGAAAAACAAATAAATAAAAAATCAAAAAAAAGTTTATCAGTTATGTTGTTGTTATTTTGTTTTTAGGAGCATTAGCAACTAAGGCCATATTGCTCCAGGGCTATGCGGTGGTCATTCCCTGACCTTTCCGCATCCTCCGTTTTGTTCCCCAAATTTGGTGGTCATGGGCTTGAATCCCAGTCTAATCAAGAAGCATGTGCTACGCACTGCTGCTCCTGCCCACCTGGCTATGGAGGCGCCTTCTATCAGTTATGATTATATATCTATTGTTATTTTTATTTTATATTGCTCATAACTGCTTTGTTTTTTTCCTAAGATTCAAATTCCACAGTCACAGTTCTGTAATTGTTCAGAATCAGACCCATGTTTATATGCACTTTTTAACTTAAAATTGCCTCAGAAATCAGGTCTTGAAGTTATGGCAAATCTTCGTGAATCATCCTGTATAAATATATTTCTATTTTTTGGCAGAAAATGTCTCACTAAAAATGTTATGTGAGAAGGCATAATGTCGAGATGCAAAACCCTCTGGCTCAAAATTAACTTTTTTTTTTTTTTTTTTGGTGAATGCACTACCATAAACATAGCTGCTAACTTTCAACTTTTAAAAAACTGGAGATTAGCTATTTGGAGGCAGGAGGAAAACAGGTTGTTTCTTTTGGCCAAAACAGGAGATTTTTTTCCAAAAAGCATGAACATATACCAAAACACAAGAGAAATACAAAATTATTTGAAAAAAGCAGATGTTTTAAAGTCCACACCTCACTAGAAATTAAATTTTACTAATAAAATACAGCCATAGGGTCTTTTATTTACCAATATAGTATGCTTATAAAAATTAGCTTACCTAACATTTTCTGTCTGTTTTCCTTTCTGTTCAGATTGTCTGTTAGACACAATTGATTATGATTGCTTCAAGGAAGGTACTGTAGGAAACTTTTACTTTTCACATGTTTAGAAATGCTGAGTCAGTTTTGTTTATAAAAATAGCAATGTTATTCAGACTTGGCTGTCAATAGTATTTCAGTAAAAGTATCAGGCAGATATAAAATTTTTTTTTTTTTTTAATAAAACCCCCAAACACAAAAGGTATTAGAAAGGTATCATCATTCTTAGTACCATGCACGGGTTGAAGGAGAGAGAGAGAGAGAGAGAGAGAGAGAGAGAGAGAGAGAGATAAAACTATCCAAATGGTAAGCTAAAATCAATCACATGGATATAAATAACATGTAAACCAGAACTAAACTGAAAACAGCATTGCTGAGTGGTGCTACTGAACAGTGGGCAGCCAAAAGCACCTTCCTGCCAGAAAATAACAGAGAAGTTTTATAAACAACACTTTACTGAACTTCAGTTGATTAGGACCCTGAAGCGAGTGGGCACTTCCTTTCCCATAACACTGCTGGGCAGTGAGTGCACAAATGCATAAAGTATATATTTTTGTAATGTGCAAGAAATGGTGCAGTGACCACTTTCATATATTTTTCACCTATTATAGCATTGAATGACCACAACGTTTTACTGCTCTGGACACAAGACACTTTCATCAGTACAAACAGCTACAGAAAATTAACATAGATATAAATTACTCATAGATACAAGGCAATAAACAGTCAGCTTTCAAAGTTTGTGTTGTCATAAATTGTAAATGCTTTGCACTATTTCCAGTTTGGCTGGCAATCCAGCTGTTTTCTTGTTAATTGCAGCATCAGTTAAAATTCAACTGAAATCAAAGAATACAGTAGGCAAGAACTGAATTTCAGTTGTTGGGAAATTGAACCGAAGAGCATTATTTTTTATTTTTAGCTGAGCTCTCCGGGGTACCCAAAGACCTGATAATGGACAACTCTTCCTGATGCTTCTAGAGTGGAGTGGATAGTGGGCAGCACTACTACAGGGGGAAGAACAGAGGGAGAGATACCAAAAAATACAGATTTCTATAGCAAACAATCACTGAGTGAACCACACTGTAGCAGGGTATTTAATTTAATGCTTCCAATAATCCAGCTGGGCAACTTGCTTTCTAGAATTCTGTTTAGAGCTAGCAAACTTTTGAATGCCATATAGAACATGCTTTGGTTTTAAGAATTCATGACTGAAAGTTACAAGCAACACGAGTTAGAAGTTGAAAATGCATGTTTTCTTTGAAAATAAATCTTTAATTAAAAGTTTTTCATAAACTTAAAATTCTTTTATTAATTTGTGTTGCTGTATAAATTTATAGAAGGTAACATCCCTGAGCCATACCGTATACATTCATTAAAAATGAAAACCTGCAGAATATACATATATTTTTTTTTGGCTAACTGAACAATTATGGCAAACTATTCTCAGGTGTTTGTCATGGACATATTCATTAACAAATTAAGAAAAAAATTATGATTTTAATGCAGTTTTAGTTTTACTATTTTTTGCAAAAAAGAAAAAGATGAAAAAAATTACATGTTTGAAAAAAAAAAGATGGAGAAACTCTATAGTTTCAACTCTAGTATGACAGCAAGTCAGAGAAGAAGTCAAATCAAGTCAAAGAAGGTGGATTCTCTGTTGTAAATCCAGAGAGCTAGCAGCTGTGCATGTGTTTCAAAAATTGAAGGCAGAATGCTTAGTTGATTATTGTGAAGGAATAAATTCAGAATGGATAACTTCACTGATATTGAAAAAGAAAAAAAAAAAAAAAACTGACATGGTTTCGACCTTTGATTTGACATGACAATTTTTCTCTTCTGAGAGACTGAACTTTTCCCATTCATGAATGGTATTTAGTGTTTTGGCACACTGGTAGACCCAAGTCTCATCACCAGTTATAATATATTCTAAAAGGTTAGGTTTTTTCAACATCTTTTCAAAAAAGTGAACAAATTTTATTCCCCCCACTCCCTCAGTTTTTAATCATTGCTGAGATTTTTCCGGACCAACTTGCCTCTTTCTCCCCATTTAGATATTTGATAAAAATCAATATAACAGTTTATCTGTCCATGTAAAAATCAATATGCCTGTCTATCTGTCCATGTAAAAATCAATATGCCTGTCTATCTGTCCATGTAAAAATCAATATGACTGTCTATCTATCTATCCATGTAAAAATCAATATTATCTGTTTATCTATCCATGTTCAATTCTGCTAATTTCCAATCCATCAACAATCATTTCCTTCATATCTGAGTAAATCCTTGATAATGCTCATAGATGGCCAAATCACTCATCTTCATTGTCCTGCCTTCTTTCAGCAAATCAGATTCCTATGGAGTTAGCCAAAACCTAGGCTATACACATTGGATTCCACTGAAGCTAAAAATGAAATTATGTAAATAAATGAAATAAAAGTAGTTTGTTTGTTTGTTATTTGGTTTTTGGAAGCATTAGCAACTAAGGCCATATTGCTCTGGGGATATGCGGTGGTCATTCCCTGACCTTTCTGCATCCTCCGTATTTGGTGGTCACGGGCTCGAACCCCGGTCTAATCAAGAACCGTGTGCTACGCACTGCTGCTCCTGCCCACCTGGCTATGGAGGCAGCCAATAATAAAAGTAGTAAATTAAATAAAACTGCTACTGGGACCAGAAATAGGTATTCATGAAGCATTCATTTCGTATGGCTACCTGTTTGTTCAGAACCCCTGATGAAGTAACAGAGAGATGGCCACATGGATGAATGTATTCTTCCATCCCCCCCTTTATCTGCTTTTCACCTCTCTTCTTTCTTTTTCCTTTCCCTTTGCCCTGTTATTTTATTTTTCTCTTTTATTTTCTTTATATTGCTGTTTACCCTAGTTATTTAAGATATAAGTTTATATGGGATTAGTATTTAATTCTTAAAAACCTAGGCAAACTGGTTGCCGCTAGCACACTAAATTGTTAGTCTCAAATGCCTGAAATGCAATCATGTTATAAATGCACCTGCAACTATAAAACAGATCCTAAATTACTTAGGACCCTGCCCTAATTTTTTTTTTTTTTTTTTTTTGTAGTTGTTGGCGCATCGGCTTCTGTGGCCATAATGCACCTCCCAAGGTTTTTTGCAGTACTTTGATCCAAGCCCGAGGCAGGATTCGAACCCGCGACCTTTGGGTTGCCAACCCTGCCCTAAATAACTAAGTTAAATAATATGTGTATAATGTTTAGTTGCTTAACAGCTTTAACAGTTGAACACTACATATCAATATCACCAACTTAAAAATCAAATGACATAATAAATGAGGTTAATTTGT
Organism: Mastigoproctus giganteus; assembly: GCF_048544385.1. Lineage (NCBI taxonomy): Eukaryota > Metazoa > Arthropoda > Arachnida > Uropygi > Thelyphonidae > Mastigoproctus > Mastigoproctus giganteus. The sequence goes on along the minus strand of NW_028328292.1, from coordinate 8,522,147 downwards.
TGTAGTAATAGAAAACATAACATAAGAAATAATAAATTATATATATATAATAGCTCATGGGCGAATAAAATGGAATTATTATATTACTGCATTATTTTTAACTTATAAACCATGTGCAATTGTTATTCATATTTTACACTAAATATACATATTTAGTATATTTAGTGTATATTAAACTAAATATATACTACATATACATACAAAAATTACACTAAATATACATTGTTGACGAGGTGGCACAGTGGTTAAGGTGATGGACTGCTAATCCACTGGGTTCGAATCCCATCCTCGTCGAGTAACTTTTTATCAAAATTGAGAGTAGGAGTGTGTTATAGGCCTAATGACTCTGATGAGTATAATAAGGAACTGTACAGGGAAATAGAGTGGGCCAGTAAATCAGAGAGTCTTATAATGGGAGATTTTGATTTCCCAGATACTGACTGGAATTTGTGGGTTGGTCACTCGCACACTAGCAGGGCTTTTGTGAATTTATTGGATGATTGTTTTCTACATCAGCATATTCGGGAGGCAACTAGAGGGAGTAATACTCTTGATCTGATTATCAGTAGTGATTCTTCATGCATTAAGAATCTGCAGATAAAGGAACCACTAAGTGGCAGTGATAACAGTGTGCTGAAGTGGGATTTACTCAAAGAAGTAACTACTATCAGGGGTAAAGGGAAGGGTTTTTGCTTTCGTACAGGTGAATACGTTGGTCTGAGACAGCATTTAAATTCTATACGGTGTTACCAACACCAAATTCAAAATGGGAAGAATTTATCTTGGAAGGTACTAGGCTTTTCATACCAACAAAGAAATATTGTTCAAGATTTAGGCCTAAATGGATGTCAGATGAACTAATTAGACATGTGACAGAGAAGAAAAATGCATAAATTAATGGGTGACATGGAAGCCTATGATAGATATATGCTGGTCTGTAACCAAATCACAAAGGAGGTTAGGCAGGCAAAGGCAGATTATGAGAAATCCTTGGCAAAGGATGCAAAGAAAAACAACAAAGAGTTCTTTATCTATGTAAACTCTAGAAGGAAAGGGATGAATCAGATTGGTCCACTGGATATTGATGGTTCAACTTTTGATGATCCTGCTCACGTGGCTAACAAACTAAATGAGTATTTTGCATCTACATTCACCCATGAGGAGTTATTCAGCGAGGGGAATGCCAGAGGTCAGTTAAACTCTGGCAGTGAGCTGGATGATTTTGTAATAACTGAGAGGAAAGTGGAGGAGAAATTGTTGAAGATAAACATAAAAAATGCACCCGGAGTGGACGGGATCTATCCAGTTATATTAAAGGAGGCAGCAAAGGGAGTAAACAAACCCTTAGCCATAATTATGAGAGCTTCTTTGGACTCAGGGGAGGTACCCATGAACTGGAGATGTGCAAATGCAACCACAATTCACAAAGGAGGATCAAAGGGCAACACAAGTAATTATAGACCTGTTAGTTTAACTTCTGTTCCAGGAAAATTAATGGAGGCACTGGTTAAAGAAGCACTGCAGGATCATCTAGACAAGACTTCAGTTATAGCTCGGACACAGCATGGTTTTGTTAAGGGGAAGTCTTGCCTGACCAATTTGATTGGATACTATGATGTGGTCACAAAGGAACTGGATGCAGGGAATAACTTTGATATCATATATTTGGATCTTAGAAATGCTTTTGATACTGTTGCACATGGAAGACTGCTGCACAAATTGGAGCAGTGTGGCATTGGAGGCAAATTGCTGCTATGGATAAAGGGATGGTTGAGTGGGAGAAGACAGAGTGGTAATCAATGGACACTGCTCATCGTGGACTAATGTTATTAGTGGAGTCCCTCAGGATTCAGTATTGGGTCCATTGTTGTTTTCTGTATTTATAAATAATATTGATGATAGTATATCAAGCTTAATGTCAAGTTTGCAGAAGATACGAAGGTTGGCAGGGTTGTTAAGGACAATAATGGCAGTACGCTGCTGCAACAGGATCTATAAAAGTTGAGCAGATGGGCTGAGAGGTGGCAAATGAAGTTTAACATTGACAAATGTAAAGTACAGTACTATGTATGGGAAGCAGCAACCCCAGAGTGACGTATCAACTCTGTGGTACTACACTGACAGTGGTAGAGAACGAAAAGGACTTGGGGGTAATTGTGCAAGCAGATATGAAGTTTACTGAATAGTGCAGACAGTCTTCAAGAGTAGCTCATAGTGTCTTGTCAATGATATACAGGAATTTTTCTAGCAGGGATAAGGAGGTGACTATCCCCTTATATAAGGCAATGGTCAGGCCACACCTTGAGTACTGTATACAGGTCTGGAGGCCTCATTTTAAGAAGGATGTAGAGCTGTTGGAATGAGTACAGAGAAGGGCAACAAGATTAGTGAATGGAACAAAGGGTTGCTCTTATGAAGAAAAGCTTAAATTTTGCAAATTACAGTGTCTGGAGACTAGGTGATCTTATTGAGGTGTATAAAGCCTTGAATCATTTGAGCATGCTCAATGCTGATGGAATTCTTCCTCTTGCTCAGAATAATCATTTGAGAGGGCATAAATTCAAACTGAGGAAAGACAGATGTAGGATAGATGTACAGAAGTTTGCCTTTAGCCAGCGGGTGGTTGGTTGGTGGAACAGACTTCCATCCTTTGTTGTGGAAGTTGATAGCCTAAATAAACTTAAGGCTGAGCTGGACAGGTACTTGGAACGAACAGAGGGGTGAAAAAAATGGCATTTTTTTTTTTGTTTTTTTTTTGGCTGATGCTGCATAAGTTTGCTTTCTTGCATCATATGCCTCTACTAATGCTAATGCTAATAGTTTCAACTTTTTTTAGCAGATATACCCCTCCTATCTCAAAATTACCAACTTAATTAGCCCTTTATATTTTTTCTGTTTTTAGTATTAATTAAAGATAATTATTTAATATTTATTTTCATGTGATAATAAAAACCTGTTAATTTATGAAGATAAAATTACATATAATACTCAATTTTAACTATTAAGTAGCTGTTAGCTAATCATTTGTTATTTTTCATTAGATATTAATTTTTTTTTTTTTTTCTCATTCATTCTGTATGGTTTCCATTGACTTTTTATTCATTCATATATTTTAGTATACTTCTACTTCTTTGAGTATACTGTCCTATACTTTTTTACATATGATAATCTCAATAATATCAAATTAATCTCCATGTAGAAATCCCTACATTCATCTCATCATGCAACTGTGCAATGGACAACTTAGTCACTGACAAAACTCAATTTCATGTTTGCTTATTGGAAAAATTAAGGGTCATAGGCTAGTAACTGATTAAGAATCCCACAGCTTTTCTACATACAAGTAAATGGTAAAGTAAATAAATCATATTAACCTTTTTAACATGCAAGTGTATATCCTTTAGTATTATTTCATAACCTTTCTTTACTCTTCTGGTATTTCCATTAGCTAAGTATCCATTTTGAGATGCTTCTGTTGCTTCTTTTTCTAGTTTAAGTAGTGGTTTCTCTTTATTGCAATCAAAAAGGCCATTACTAATATCTTGATTAGTTGCTTTCCAGGAATGCTGTTTTACAGATTTTTGGCAAGGAGTTTCTCCACGGCCTGCTTGCCAGCTGAGTGTAGCACCAGTTAGATGCAATGGACTATCAGTGTCTTTCAATTTTCCAGAAGAAAAGTTTTTTGCTTCACTGATTTGGATTATATTCTAAAATATAAATAGGAAAGGAAAGAAAAAACATAATTAAAGAATTTAGTTTTAAAAAAAAGAAAAAAAAGTAAAACACTGTGAATATTATACTTGAAAGAATTATTCTGTTTTTTTTTTTAATCAGCAGAAGTACAGAGGAAAAAAAACTGTGTTAAATCAAGTTCAATTAAAGACATTTTATACAAGACATGTAGGTGATGTGTTGTTATCTGGAACCATGTTTTAGACAGCTTACATAATTACCAACTGTATTTCAATAACTTCCATCAGCTTTAACACTAGAAAAAATTTACAGTTTACCTTTTATAAACATTTTATTAGGGGAAAAAAAATTTCCTCAATCAGCTGATGTACAGACACCCAGGGTGTCAAGTGCTATCACAATTTAGGGTAAAACGGCCTTATCAAGCAGGCTCATCTTTTTCTCCCCCTTCAGAATGTGAAAATAAGCTCAAGCATCAAAGGCTGAAAGTAAGTCTCTGTTATCGGAAGGACTAAAGTGTTCCCAACACAGAAAATGGACACAGAAATGTATACAATTGTCAAAATTATTTTTGCACATGAAATAGTTTGAATATTGTTATATAAATCAATCTGAACTGAATTTCTGGATATCAATGCCATCTCATATTCAGCTTCAGCAATTATTAAACTTTTTAACAGCATTTAGTAATGTCAATGTATATATTTTTCTTCATTTCACTGAGAGAAATTAAATTACTTTGTAATTAATACATATATGGATACAATAATTTAACTTGATAAATTCACAATCACTTCTCTTTATTGTAAGATATCATTTTTATGCAAGCAACTTTTTTAAGGCTTTTTCTTACTCATTTTTATAATTTATTCTACAATTTTTTTTAAATAAATAACATATAACTTTTTTTTTCTTTCATGTCCTCAAGAATTTCAATATATAAATATCAGTTGAATCTCTTAACTGAATTACTAGTATATTTCAAAGACCAAATTTATTAAATAAAAACTATTAACTATGAAAAGAGGAATTACCTCTATGATGACCTGTAGAACACTTCAATGCTAAATCTCTCTGTAGTTGTAATGAATGTAAAAATTATTTAAATGAATTCTTGCCATGCGAAGACAAAACTAATGGTCCAATGCATCTGGAATCAAAGGTCCAAGAATTCTAAACCCAACCACAAACACATCAAACCACCAACCAAAATCCACAAAATCCACAAACAAGACATAAGTCTGTACTTAAAAAAACTATTGCTAAATTAATATAAAAAATTATATATATATATACAGCGTGATTCACTACCAGTGCGACAAACTTGCAGGAGGTGTAGGAGACACAAAGACGAATCGGAATCACATAGCATTGCAGGGTCCAAAATGCCTTCATCATGCGGTAGAGGACGTTGAACGGGAGGTCACGTGAACAGCGATACGGCTGGAAGTCAGCATTTGCGAACCGTTTCTGTTGAAGAAACCAAATAGCAAAAGTCCTCCAGAGTGGATAATCCGCAGGCTCCAATGATTGGACGCATTGCAGATGGTATGAACTCATTTGGTTTGTTGACAGTATCCTCCATACAGTGGATTGGGAAATACCCAATCGTTGGCCTATCGCTCGAGTACTCGTACTCAGATTGCCTTCTGCAAGACATAGGACATTCTCCTCATTGTCTGGCATCCTTGTGGCTCTCTCTCGATTCATGGTACCTCTCGTGAAAGAACCAGTCTCACATAACCTTCTGTGCACACGTGCGAAAATCGTATGATGAGGAGCACACCTGTGCGGGAAACGTTCCTGGTATAAGCGCAGAGTGGCGCGCCCGTTATAGTCCGCAGCTCCATATGCGAGGTGCATGTCGGCCATTTCAACATTTGAATACTCGTCCATCCTACTGCCTCGGGAACCGGTTCGCAAATGCTGACTTCCAGCGGGATCGCTGTTCACGCGAACTCCCGTTCAACGTCCTCTACCGCAGACGAAGGCATTTCAGACCCTGCAATGCTATGTGATTCTCATTCGTCTTTGTGCCCCCCTACACCTCCTGCAAGTTTGTCGCACTGGCAGTGAATCACCCTGTATATATATATATATATACTTTTTTTTTTTTTTTTACTACTTTCCTGAAGCCAACTAGAGTCATGATCACAGGATAGTAAAACTGAAGTGCATGATGGAATTTACAGTAAAGAGATAATCTGTTATCTTGACAAATGCATGTGAAAGACCAAGTATCTGAGATTGGATAGGATGTAAGTTAACTGAATTTTGATGTAGTTTGATTTCAAGAGTTTCCACAATTAATAATTTAGTGTGATCATTTGGATATTAAGTATTTTTGCTTTGTTCAATAAAAAGGTGTGACCTTCATTAACCACGTGGAAGGCAAGTTCCAAAGAGGAAGTGCAGGAAGCAAGAACAGACACCAAATGTTGTTTTACTCTCATATGTAGTGCAAAATGCATAGATCCCTGGTATGAGAAATCACAGTCTTTTCAAGAAATATTGTAAACTAAATCTTTTCTGTGAAACATGAAAGAAGATTGTACTGACTGATTATTAAGAACGGCATGTAATTTCTTAGTGGATTTGGATACAATCTTGAATTCTGTCTTTAAAAAGTCTGTCGAACTGTTTGTATCATTGTTCCAAGGAAATAAAATATTTTTTTATGTTATTATTGTTGGTTGGTGTGTTATTATGTACCCTGTTTTTTGCTTGTATCCTTATATTATTTATAATTGGCGGGGGATAACCTCTATTTAGAAATCTGTTAGTTAATGTTTGTATTTCTGTATTTAGGGCTGACTCGGATGTGGAATACTTGTACACACTGAGAAACTGATTTAAGATAATGGACTATAAGTAAAAGGATGGTAACTGTTTTAGTGTAGAAACATACCTGTATTAGTGGATTTTCTATATATGTTAAACTGAATATTGTTCATAACTCAAGTGAGTATATCACATAAAAGGAATTTCAAAAATACAGTCCTAAATATTTAAAAAATTTAACAATCTTGTTTCAGTATCTTCAGTTTCTAAAGTAAAGCTTAACCTTGAATGAATATTATTAAAGGTATACAGAATCTCTGGTATGGTTCCCGAATCTGTGATGCAAAGTACATCATCAAGATATCTTCCATAGCAGGTGACATGCGAAAGGAAAGGTGTTAAATGTATTTTTTCGATGTAGACAAGATAAATTTCTGCTAATAAACCACTCAAATTCAACCCCATGGGTAAACTGAAAAACTGTTTGTAAACTTTATTTTGGAAAGTAATATAATTGGCTTCAATTAAAAGTTTGCTTAAATTGAAGATAGCCGTAATAGGAAGTTTGGCATGATTAATAGGAAAGGAGTTACTGTTTAACATGTCTCAAACAATGTCTAGGGTATATTTGACATTCACATTAGTATATAAAGAAATGACATCTAAAGAAAATAAATTGTCATCATCATTAAGTATTCTATCTTTTAGATTATTAAATAGCATACAGCAAGTCCCCGACTTACATAATCCCGAGTTACGCAAATTCGGACTTATGTGATTTTTTTTTCACTCAGATATTTTTTATTTTTTTTTAAAGGATTGTGAAATTTAAAGCAGTAAAAAAAAAAAAAAAGCAATCAATAACGACTAACACGGCATGAACAAATTGCACAAATGAGATACAGAATAACAAGTTTATGAAGTTTAAAAAATAGGAATGAAGAGAAGATTCTGAAAATTTATTCATGTTTTTTATATGACTGATGATTTCAGTGAAGGGGACACACATTTCACCATAATACCGCAAAATCCCAAAGAATTCCAGCTATCAGCATTATCGCAAATGCAATAAAATCGAGTGTACTACCCATTTATAATGAATTGCACTAACAGAAAAGCCCAATAAACCAGAAACTACAAATTGTCTTTATTGTTTTATGGTAATGACCTCCAGAAATGTGCTCCAGAAAATGTGAGCTCACGTGAGGTGATAATAGTGTGTTTCCGCCTTAGCTCCATGAAGTTCTTTACAGAAAATTTCATTTTGACCGTTATCATGGTTCTGACTAAGAGAATAAGTGACAGTGGTACTAGTAAATCTACCAAGAAAAGCAAAGCGATCAATTTGGACCAGAAAATTAAAATAATAAGATATGTGAAAATGGTCAAACATTAACAAGTATTGCACGGAATTTAGATTTGTCAGTGTCAACAGTGAACACAATAATAAAGGACAAAGGCAGAATATGAGAAGCGGTGAAGTCAGGGGTGGGCCATTCCGAGGGTGAAAAGGGTGCACTGCCTCAGGTGCCACATTCCCTGGGAATGCCCCTGGATGAAGGGATCCGCACCAATGAAGTCAACTATAATAAGGCTACGAAATACATATCAGTTTTCACAATACAATAACATGCGTTTTTCCTTCCTTTTATGTTTTCTTTTGTTATATGCCAATTTCTTATTCACCACTGTCCCCCAGATAAAGTTTTTAATTGAACTAATTAAAAATATATAACTAATACATAAAAAATAGATATATAAAAAATTTATTTAAAAATATATAACTAACTTTTTTCATTCTTCTGAGGATATTATGTGGTTTTTATAATTTTGGCATATCAGGTATATAGTAGCAATATTTTATTAGTCATTCCTGAGTTACGAAAAACTTGACTTACGTAAGAAGTCCTGGAACGTATCTCTTACGTATGTCGGGGACTTACTGTATTCTGGTTTTTTTTAACTATGATGCACTATTTAATAATCTAAGATAGAATTCTTGAAATCAAACTACATCAAAATTCAGTTAACATATGTTGCCCCTATCCAATCTCAGATGCTTGGTCTTTCACATGCATGCACCAAGATAACAAATGATCTCTTTACTATAAATTCCATCATGTACTTTGCATTTTTACTATCCTGTGATCATGACGCTAGTCAAAAAGCTGTGTCAGCTGAAGGAAAGTAAAAAAAATTGTTAATATTATTTTATGCTAAGATTAATGCCTTCTTTCACTCATGGATTTTGGTTGGTGGTTTGATGTGTTTGGGATCAGGTTTAGGATTCTTGGACCTTTGATTCCAGATGCAATGGCTCATTAGTTTTGTCTTAGAGTAGAAAAATTTGTTTAAATTATTTTTACATTCATTACAACTATGGAGAGAATTAGCATTGAAGTGTTCCACAGAACATCATAGAGGTAATACCTCTTTTCATAGTTAATGATATATAACATAGAACCTACCGAGCAAAGGCAGCTCTGCCATCTATTAATTAAATAAAAACACATACCTGCATCCTATGGAATGAAACTTTGGCTTCAGCAATGGCTTTTACAGCATAAGGCAGTGTTCCAATTGAGAACTGGAGGGCTGAGAACACAGTGAAAACTGTGAAGGCACGCGGGGCAGTGAGAGGATGTCCACTCAGTGTGTGACCAAGAAATGTAGCAACTGCTGCCATTATTACAATGTTCGGTGAAATGGTAGAAGCCAAACTCTGCAGAAACATACCTTTCTGAAGAACATTTTTCTCTTTCTCCCTTACATCTGAAACAAAAAAGCAGAAAAAAATCAGTTATTTGCTTCTGGTAGGAATCTCTATTCACATCAGGAAACAGATTCAGTGGGCTGTTCCTAATGTTACAAGGTAGAATATCCTGATTAGACCTGATGACAGGATTCAATATGGAATCGAGAAACATTTGCCAATTTTGAAATAGTTATATTGTGTGGGAGTTTTAAGATAATCAATGTAGTACTTGTTACACAGTAAAATTCACTTCATATCAATTCATGTGGTTTAATTAGTATATTCATATTTAATTAATATATTACAATCAACTATGTTATGTCCTCTTAACACATTAAGAGTCTATACTACTCTTTTAAGCCAATAATAAAAAAAAGCTTTGGTATTAAAATTATTTTAACACTAAATTGTTACTGAGATCAACTAATTTCTAAAATAACCTCATTTTTAAGTTATGTTACATATTTTATAAAGTGACTGTAAAGCTGTATAAAAGATACCTGTCAATATATGTGAAAGGAAGAGAAATCAATATTATGGACATATTATATATTAGTGTTTGTAAATTATTAAAGGAAGCAAAACATGATACACTTTCTTACAAAATTCATCATAGTAATTATCAAATAAGTTTTTAATTTGCATTATGTAAAGTAAATAGTGAAATAGTGAATGGTTTTTTTAACAATGGATATCACAAACATACAAGGGCTGTTCAAGAAAGAGTAAGATTTTTCTTTTTTTAAATAGATAAAATGCTTACTTTAGAAACTGTCACTTATTTATACTGTTCTAATTTGTTTAGCTTAAAAAACAAGTGAGATTTTAGCCTATTACTGTTAGTTACTTCCAGTGTCTATCTTTCAGGAAGATTCTGTTTTGACTATTACACAGAAGTTGTAGGCTTAGAGCTATGTATTAGCAAAACCTTGAATCCATAATCTACAGTAAAACTACTTAGAAAGCTTGGAAAATCATCATAGATGTAGAAAAATACTTTGAGGAAAGAAATGTGGAATATTTTTCCAGAAATGAAGTAAGGGGGTGATTTGCTATGGTTACCTACTTAAGTTAAAGAACTATATCTGGTATACTGCATGAGTATTGTACTTTTTTATTTTTTTATGAAGAAAGAAATAAAATGAAATATCTATAACTGGTAACATAGACAATTTTTATTTATCTGATTTGCTATTGTATTCATGGTGGTTACTGTTCGGGTGAAATTTTGTCACCAACTGCCTCCCAGTTTTTTATTGATCATATTAACTTAAAAGCTAAAGGCCAAGCAACTAGGTAATTATTATTATATGCTGCACCAGTCAAAAAAGAATTTTAAGTACCCTGAGAGTTAGAGAGAGAGAGAGAGAGAGAGAGAGAGAGAGAGAGAGAGAGAGAGAGAGAGAGAGAGAAGAATGATGATGATATCCAGCTCAGGACCCTGGGTGTTTATTGTTGTTATTTGGTTTTTAGGAGCATTAGCAACTAAGGCCATATTGCTCCGGGGATATGCGGTGGTCATTCCCTGACCTTTCCGCATCCTCCGTATTTGGTGGTGACGGGCTCGAAACCCGGTCTAATCAAGAAGCGTGTGCTACGCACTGCTGCTCCTTCCCACCTGGCTACGGAGGCGCAACCCTGGGTGTGCCAAGCCATACTCACCAGATGTGAGCCCCTGGGGTTGATTTCTGATGTCACATTCATACTGTTTCATATACTAGTAAGATTACTGTCACAATTGACTACACCAAGAAGCTGACTCTTCTTCTGTCTGTGCAAGCATGACTGCTAATTAAGCTCATTTTGAAGTTGCCTCCCACCCACATTCATTATGGATATAAACAGAACAATACACAAAAATGAAGCTTTGAATGAGATTAAAAATGTTGGTTTTACAGCTGGCGGCACCACTATCCTGTCATGGAGGACACACAGTTGAAGAAAAGTGACAGACACAAGGTGTTAAAAGATGCACATGGCAATACTACTACAACAATCAATTGCTTTTGCTGGTTCAAAGAGTTTAAAGAAGATCTATTTTAACAGGGGAAATGACAGACACAGAACACTGTCACCAAAAACTACTACTATTACAGCAAAATACTGTTCAATGTTATTCACTCTTATGCATATAATAAGAAACAACAATGTTGAGGATTAAAGTTTGGTTGTTCCCTATTGATTTCAGTTCAGCTTCTATCAAGGCATTTCTAGACCAAGTTGTAAATAGTGTTACCTAATATTTGTGGCTTTCAATGTAATTTTATTTAGGTATGAATAATATGGGGGGTCTTAGAGACAAAAATGTTCCTTTGTGCTTTCTTAGGTGTTTTGCAGCATGCAACTTCATAGCTTCAACATACAGCTGCCAATGGATACAGAGCACTTTTGCTTCAGCGGTAAAATGACCACATTTATCAGTTTGACTGGGGTAGTAATGGTTTCAAAGAGCTTTTCTGGTGTCCTGAAGGCTAAGACATTACATTTGTACCACTTTTGCTATATGATGCAAAAACTCAAAAAAAGAATAGCAATCCGCTATTCTTTTTTTTTTTTTTTTTTTTTTGAGTTTTCAAAAATTCTTAGAAAGAATTTTGAAAAAGAATTCTTACTGAGAATAATTTATTATGTTTACTCTTCTGCAGAAGAGTAAACATAATAAATTATTCACAGTAAGAATGCAGTTTTACTATGAATAATTTAAATAGAAGGAACGCAAAAGTAAATAATGAATTTTGTTGGCAACCTGTGTGCTACAGTGTAAGCTTCCTTTGCTCTTGCTCGGTTATCCACTCTTGGCTAAGTTTCTTAAAAGAGTAACTGAGTGAGATCATACATAATTTAAAGGATCCCTAAATTATCATTTATGGCTCCCAGAGAGTAGTATAAATTCAACACAGATACTCTGAAAAAGTTTGGTTTTATTAAGAAACTAAGGCTTAAAGATAAACATAAGTATATGCAATATTTATGAAATGAAATTTTCTAAATTCTCATGACAGTTGATCTGATAATGACAAAACCCTACTTATCATCACGAGTGCTTACAGTAGCAGCTGTTCTCCAGTTATGTGAATTATTTTTCAGTTAAAATGCACCTTTCAGTATCAATAAACAATAAACTTGTAACTTTTTTTTTTTATCAATTTTTTGGATCTTCATTTTTTATTCAAATCAGATATCTCATTATAATGTGGCCAAATTATAGAGAGGGGTCCTAGGTTGGGTTACAGAAAATCTGGTCACTTTAGCCAGTGTGGCTCACTAAACAAAATGTGGGCAAAGATTTAAGAGGACATTCCTATTTGGAAGGGGGTTCGATCCCAGTTCAGATTGGAGAACTATTGAGATATCTAGACTTCAGAAAGTCAGATTGAAGGAAGGTAGATTCTTGATGGCTGGAGTCTCTTGAAAAGTGGCTTAAGATTATAAACTGGCACATATAAAAATAGGATTGACAAAACCATCCTAAGGATTAGTATTAGGTACTGAAGTGGCAGTCACAGGAAAGAAACACGGGAAGCAGTATGGCAATTGAGCTTCTGAGTAATCAGGGGGAACATTCTGCTGATTTTGGTAAATTAAAGGTATTAGAACCCAGAGGTGCAGAGAGGTTTATGAAGGACAGCAGATCTGGGTGATCTGATCAAAATAATCTGGGTCTGTAAGCACACATTCTATACAAGGTGGTAGAAGCCTGAATGAACTATTAAGACAGAAATTATTATTATTATTATTAAGTAGCAGTAGTAATATTAGTGGCAAATGAAGCAAGAAATCAAACTTATACGGCATCAGCAAAAATAAACCAAAATAAAACACTGTCCACATCATCTTTCCATCCCCTGTAAGAATTTGTCTGGCTCTTCCTTCTTCTTCTTAGCCATTACTGTCCCATTGCTGGGCAAAGGCCTCTCCCAAAATCTTCCATCTTTTTCTGTACCACGTCATGGTTGGCCAGTTTCCTCCTTCAAACTCCTTCAACTCGTCGCACATCTTTTTTGTCAACCTCCGTTTCTATGTCCTTCCAGTGGTATCCATTCAGTCACAGCTTTACTCCATCTATTATTTTCTTTTCTCATAATGACCTGCCCATAATGTCCTATATACCAGTTCTTTTAGGCAATTCCTCATTTCTAACTCTATCTTTGCATGACAAACCCAACATGCTTCTTTCCATTGCTCTTTGTCCTACTTGTAATTTTCTTTTCTTGCACCTTAGTAAGGGACCAGGTTTGTGCCCCGTTGGTAAGTATAGGATTTATACATGTATTTAAGAGCTTTCTTTTTAGACAAACCGGCAATTCTCCTTTCATATAGTCCCCAAGCATCCAGTATTTTTTCCAGCCATTTTTCAACCTCATATTGGTCTAACGTGTCTGGCGATCGTGAAAAGATAGAATTTGCCCCAGATACATGAACTGATTAACAAATAGCGAGAGGTATGTCATAGAGATTTATAATGGGATACTGTTTGTAATTTGTCTTTTCAAGATTGATATCTAAGCCAGCAGTTGCACTTTCCTTCCTTAATTCATCTAGAATTTCTTGCAATTCCTTTGCATCTTCTGAGAACAAAAATGCAAATCTTAGATGGCTTAGTTTCTTTCCCAAGATATTAATTCCTCTGTTTTCCCAGTTTAAATTTCTGAAAATATACTCTAGTGTAGCTGTAAATAGTTTCGGTGAGATTGGGTTGCCTTGTTTAACTCCTCTTTTGATCTCGAAATTCTCTCCCAATCTATACAATTTTATTTGAGCTGAGCTGTCCTTATAGATTTGCTGTAGTAGGTGATATATTCTGTTGGGATACCCTGTTGCTGTAGGGCCTCGATGAGTACTCTGCGGTTCATGGAGTCAAAAGCTTCGGTGTAATCGATGAAGGCCAGGTAAAGTATCATGTTGTATTCCTAGTACTTTTCTATTATTTGATTTAAAGTGTGTAGGTGGTCATTCACTGAAAAAGCCTTTTCTGAATCCAGAATGTTCCATAGGTTGATTCTCATCCAGCAAGCAGGAAATATGTTCTTGAATTATTTTGATAAATACTTTTAAAATTTTGCTAAATCAGGCTGATAGGGCAGTAATTGGCAATATCTGATTTACTGCCTTTCTTGTGGAGAAGTATTATGTGCGACATTAGCCACTTTGCTGGTAAGATGTTTGTTTGCAGTATTTTATTGTAAAGGTGTTTTAAATATGGAAGTGTTTCTTTATATCCAAATTTTATCACTTCCACTGTAATGCCATCTGGACCCGGACTTTTATTGTTTTTTAAATTCTTTAGTGAATGCTATATTTCTGTCTCTGTTATTGATAAAACTTCAATAGCTCTTGCTTCTTTTGTCTGATAATTTTTGTATCGGCCTCAACACTGGAGGTCTAATCACTGTACAGCTTCTTGTAAAATTTCGTAGCTATTTCAATAACTGCCTTTCTTTCTGTTTGAGCAATGCCAATTTCATTTTGTAGGCATTGAATCCATTTTCTGCCTGGTGCAGCACCTCAAGTGCCTCTTGTATCCTTTCAGCATTTCTTCTGCATATAAAGTTTCTTATAGTTCTTTTGGCTAATTTGTCCATTTCAATGTATTCTATTTTCTGTCTAACACTCACAAATCTGTTTCTCTTTTCTTGATCATATCTCTAATATCTTGTATATCTTGTGATAATTTGGTAGTATTATTTGACTTTTTAAGTTTTCCTTGCACTGTTTCATCTATCTTGTCACACAGCTCTTGAACTCCAAGGTCACCTAGGGAGGAAAGTGGAGTAGTGAATCTGTTATTCAACTCAAGATAGTCGTCTTGGTTATCACTAAGATGGATGGTATTTGTTTTTCTGTTAGTAAATCTTTTGTTTCTTAGAAGGTTTGTGTTCAGTTGTAATGTAGCTCGGATTAAATGATGATTAATGCTAAATTGGAATTGGTTTATGACTTCCTGATTATCGAATGTGCTCTTGTCAGTAGCTAATACATAATCAATTTCTTTTTTTTTGCTTTTCCATCAGGCGATAGCCATGTCCGATGCCTATTTATTCTATTCTTGTAGTAAGTGTTCATCACCAAGAGAATCTGTCCATGCAAACTGCACCATTCTCTCACCGCTAGCATTTCTTGTTCCATACAGCCCTGAAATATCTTCTTCCCCTGCTGATCTCTGGCCCAATTTTGCATTGACGTCTCCTATGACAACAGTCTTGGTTGTTCCAAAGTTGCTTATAGCTGAATTTAGTTTATTATCATTATTATTATTATTATTATCAATAGCCACATGGTGCAAGGAAGCCTGAGGCCTATGCTGCACCGGCCAAAAAAAAAAAAAAAAAAAATTTCCCTATTACCCTGAGAGAGAGAGAAGTAGAAAGGAATCAACAAGAAAGAGAAGAATGATGACATCCAGCCCAAGACCCTGGGTGTGCCAAGCCCATACTCACCAGATGTGAGCCCCTGGGGGAAATTTTGGTTGTAGAATTTCTCTATTTCATCATCTTCATGGCTGCCTGTTGGTGCATAAATCTGAATCAATGGTAGTATAGCGGTTTTGTTAAAACGGTGTTTTAAAACAGCTATATAGTCTTAGATACCACTAAATTCTTCGATGTAATTCTTACATCTCCTGTGTACTAGGAAGCCGATGCCATTTTCCCCTGGAATGTCGTTCATGTAATACAGTACATTTCCACTTTGTCTCTCTACAATTGATTCTCTTTTTCCTTTGACTTCTGCTATTCCGATGACATCCTAACATATGTGGAGTAGAGCATTTTCAAGTTCTGCTATTCTTGATTCAGTTCTTAATGGCCTTGTATTTAATGTGGAAATTTCTAATCTTAGTGTTCTCTTGTTATGTAAAAGCTGCAAGTTGGGTTTTGGTCCAGAAGTTTCGAGCCCATGCCTCCATTTCTGGTTTAAGCGTAGTCTGTCATTTATCTATGACCTGTGTTCAATAATCGGTGATACATGCCAATTTCGGCCTTGACCACTATTACCCTTCTTTTTTTTTGCTTCATGTTTGGGAGGTAAGGCATAATATATTTTATATATTATGATATTTTATAAAGATATTTTATATCTTTCTGGCAAGTACCAAAAGAATCAGCCGCTCCTAACATGGGGTTCAGGGTGACCAGATAAATGTGCACATAAAAAAAGGCCACACAAAAATTCCGCACAGAAAAAACCCCACTGTTATAAATGTTCACTTGAAAAATACCCACATGGAAAATTCCTCACATGGATAAATTGCTCACATGGAAGAATGCTCACATTATTTTTAGTTTACAAAAAACAAATTATTTCATATTTCGAAATGCAACAAAATGTTGAATTTATATATTTTATTTCTACTTCTATATGATGTATTTTAATATAACTTTTGATATAAAACTTTTGATTTTAATATAAAATATAATATTTGGATGTAAATGTTTGTAAGGGAAATTACAGGAAATAAAATGCTCTGGTTTTAATGCAACTAAAGCCTTTTGTTTTATATATAAAAATAAAATATTTATTCTCTGTCTTTCTTACAAAGTGAACAGTCAACACTTTTTGGTTTTTTATCAACAAATAAGTAATTCAGACATATTTCACTGATTTATTTATTTGTCAAGGATTTGAACAGAATTTTCATTACTGTAAGTTAGCCAATCTCTGCAAGTATTTCAGCTTGTCTTCTACCTGCTCATATTCCTGCACAAAAGTGGCAACTAATTCATGCAGTGCATCATATCTTCTCTTTTTCACCTCTAGACGGAACTGCCTGTGAATTAGCCAGTGTCAATATGTGGGAAGCCAAGTCCCTCTTCAGTCCATCAAACAAAACCCACATGCTGGGATGACTGCAGTGGAAAAGGGAATTAAGTGCATCGTGAAATCCCTCACAGTAGTTTGTAGTTTAAGGACCAAGTAGTTCAAGATCTGCATCATTAGCATTAGCATTACTAGAGGCATTTGATGCAAGAAAGCAAGCTTATGCAGCATCAGCCAAAAAAAAAAAAAATAAAATAAATAAATGAATAAATAAATAAAAAATAATAAATAAATAAATAAATAATAACCACTTCCACTTCACCCCTCTGTTCGTTCGAAATATCTGTCCAGCTGAGCCTTAAACTTATTTTGGCTATCAACTTCCACGACAAGGGATGGAAGTTTATATCACCAACCAACCACCCACTGGCTAAAGGCAAATTTCCTCACGTCTATCCTACATCTGTCTTTTCTCAATTTGAATTTATGCCCTCTCAGGTGATTATTCTGAGCAAGAGGAAGAATCCCATCAGCATTGAGCATGCTCAAACCATTCAAGGCTTTATACACCTCTATCAGATCACCTCGCCGGTGCCTAGTCTCCAGACACTGTAATTTGCAAAACTTAAGCCTTTCTTCGTAAGAGCGCCCCTTTGTTCCATTCACTAATCTTGTTTCCCTTCTCTGTACTCGTTCCAGCATCTCTACATCCTTCTTGAAATGAGGCCTCCAGACCTGTATACAGTACTCTAGGTGTGGTCTGACCATTGCCTTATACAATAGAATAATCACCTCCTTATCCCTGCTAGAAAAATTCCTATATATCATTGACAATACACCATGAGCTACTCTTGCAGCCCATCTGCACTGCTCAGAAAACTTCATATCTGCCTGCACAACCACCCCCAGGTCCCTTTCATTCTCTATCACTGTCAGTGTAGTACCACAGAGTTGATACATTGCTCTGGGGTTGCTGTTTCCCATATGTTGTACTTTACATTTGTCAATGTTAAACTTCATTTGCCACCTCTCAGCCCATCTGCTCAACCTTTCCAGATCCTGTTGCAGTAGCATAGTGTCAGTAGTGTCCTTGACAACTCTGCCAACCTTCGTATCGTCGGCAAACTTGGACATTAAGCTTGATATACCATCATCGATATCATTTATAAATACAGAAAACAATAATGGACCCAATACTGAACCCTGAGGGACTCCACTAATAATATTAGTCCACGATGAGCAGTGTCCATTGATTACCACTCTCTGTCTTCTCTCCCTCAACCACCCCTTTATACACACAGCAATTTGCCTCCAATGCCACACTGCTCCAATTTGTGCAGCAGTCTTCCATGTGCAACAGTATCAAAAGCCTTTCTAAGATCCAAGTATATAATATCAGAGTTATTCCCTGCATCCAGTTCTTTTGTGACTGCAATATAGTATCCAATGAAATTGGTCAGGCAAGACTTCCCCTTAACAAAACCATGCTGTGTCTGAGCTATGACTGAAGTCTTGTCTAGATGATCCTGTAGTGCTTCTTTAACCAGTGCCTCCATTAATTTTCCAGGAACAGAAGTTAAACTAACAGGTCTATAATTATTTGTGTCGCCCTTTGATCCTCCTTTGTGAATTGGGGTTACATTTGCACATCTCCAGTACATGGGTACTTCCCCCGAGTCCAAGGAAGCTCTCATAATTATGGTTAAGGGTTTGCTTACTTCCTTTGCTGCTTCCTTTAATATAACTGGATAGATCCCATCTGCCCCAGGTGCCTTTCTTGTATTTATCTTCAACAATTTCTCCTCCACTTTACTCTCAGTTATTACAAGATTCTCTAGCTTACTGCCAGAGTTGAATACAAATTCTGGCATTCCCCTCGCTGAATAACTCCTCATGTGTGAATGTCGATGCAAAATATTCATTCAGTTTGTTAGCTACCTGAGCAGGATCATCAACAGTTGACCCATCGATATCAAGTGGACCAATCTGATTCATCCCCTTCCTTCTAGAGTTTACATAAGTAAAGAACTCTTTGCTGTTTTTCTTTGCATCCCTTGCCAAAGATTTCTCGTAATCTGCCTTCACCTGCCGAATCTCCTTTGTAACTTGGTTACAGATCAACTTGTATCTATCATAGGCTTCTGTGTCACGTGTTAATTTGTATGTATCCCATGCATTTTTCTTCTCTGCCATATGTCTCATTAGTTCATCTGACATCCACTTAGGCCTAAACCTTGAACAATATTTCTTAGTTGGTATGTAAAGCCTATTACCTTCCAAGATAAGTTCTTTGAATGCTTCCCATTTTGAATTTGCTGTTGGTAACATCATCAGTTGGTCCCACTGTATAGAATTTAAATACTGTCTCAGTCTATCGTAGTTGCCTTTACGAAAGCAATAACCCTTCCCTTTACCCCTAATGGCAGTTACCTCTTTGAGTAAATCCCACTTCAGCACACTGTGATCACTGTCACCTAGTGGTTCATTTACCTGCAGATTCTTAATGCATGAAGAATCACTACTGATAATCAAATCAAGAGTATTACTCCCTCTAGTTGCCTCCCGAACATGCTGATGTAGAAAACAATCATCCAATAAATCCACAAAAGCCTTGCTAGTGTGTGAGTGACCAGCCCCCAAATTCCAGTCAATATCTGGGAAATTAAAATCCCCCATTATAAGACTCTCTGATTTACTGGCCCACTCTATTTCCCCGTACAGTTTCTTATTATACTCATCAGAGTCATTAGGCCTATAGCACACTCCTACTCTCAATTTTGATCTCCCAATGCTTATGTCACACCAAACTGACTCGACACTGCACTGTCCAGCAATGTCGACTGGCTTCACTTCCTTGGATTTTATGCATTTCTTAACTGATAGCATAACCCCTCCTCCCTTCCTACCCTGTCTAACCTTTCTGTAGACATTGTACTCCCCAAATCCCAGTTCTGCATTCCTTATATCTATGTGACACCATGTCCCTGAAATCCTCACAATATCTGCCTTTGACGTTTTGAGCAATACCTCAAATTCATCAAATTTATTTACTAAACTCCTAGCATTGGTGTACATGCAAGTATACATGCACCTGTTCTTTTGTAGAAATATGGAATCATCATGATGATTCCATATTCTTATTGGAAACTAGGGATCTCTACCTGCTTCACCCTCAATGCATGTGGAAAAGAAGTATGTGAGCACCTCATTATAGCTACCTTCATCTGGAAATGTGGCAGCAAGCTCATCAAAGACACTCCTCACATCATGGTCTGGGACAAAGGTTAATGCAGCAAGAGACTTCAGCTTGAGTTTTATATTTATATCAGCTTCATATTCAGTCTTCAAGTCAACATTGCTGAATTTCCTGATGAGACTCTGACACAGATGGAAATAGCACCCTTTGACCTCAGCATGTGGAAAGGCAATCCTCATTGCATTCATGCAAGCCATCTCAAAATGCACTAAAACCTTTTGAGGCACCAGATTTGGAACCAACAGCTTCATGATTTCAAACATTCTATTATAAGTATCCAAGTTCTTTTTCTGTAATGAAAAGAAAATACATGGTGAATATGAGTTACCCACCTTGGCATGCCACATATGCAGTTGGTAAAACATGTTTGGAACTTTATCAAAGGTGACATCTCCATAAACTGTATCTTTGTTGAATTCAACCAAGACGTCTTTATCACCTAAAACCAAAATTCTGTCTGGATCATCCACACCTGAATCATGAAGTATCAGTTGACAGTACTTCTCAGGAATGTCAAAATTTATTGTTGTTGGATTAGGCAAATTACCGTCTTTTCTGTGATTGAGAAGATTTCTCGCAAGGGATGATTGTTTGGGCATATTGGCCAGTACATTGTTGCTCAACTCTGACAACAAGTAACAGGTCACTGTTGAACAAAAGCCGAGAATTAGGGTTGAAATTGAAAGTGTCTGCAATTCTGCCCAGACACGATAGGAGGGAGTATATGATGAGAGCCTTGTCGATCAATTCGGCCCTGGAAAGATTGTGCAAGGCTCAAGGGGTAGAATTTTTTTCAGCCTGGACTGTACTTGTTAACAGGAGAGATTGCTTCTACAGGGATGGGATACACTTAAATAGAAAGGGTGCAAGAATATTCGCTGATGCTATCGAGGCAGTGTTAGGTGGGTCGGAAAACTGCTAGCTTGGGGGGAGACAAAGACCAATAGATTGACAGTAGCCACTGGCAGAGGTGAAAGAGATTCTTGCACTGCTTCTATTAGAATGAGCAGAAGCCTGAAAAACAAGATGCATGATATTTCAGAGACTGCTGGGAGCCATTGCGGTACAAGTAAACACATGGGTTGTGTTAGGGTAGCTAAGAATAGAAACAGGTGCAGGTATACTTGCGTGTACACCAATGCTAGGAGTTTAGTAAATAAATTTGATGAATTTGAGGTATTGCTCAAAACATCACAGGCAGATATTGTTGGGATATCAGAGACGTGGTGTCACACAGATATAAGGGATGCAGAACTGCAATTTGGGGAGTACAACGTCTACAGAAAGGATAGACAGGATAGGAAGGGGGAAGGGGTTATGCTATTAGTTAAGAAACACATAAAAACCAAGATAGTGAAGCCAGTCGACATTGCTGGACAGTGCAGTGTTGAGTCAGTTTGGTGTGACAAAAGCATTGGGAGATCAAAATTGAGAGTAGGAGTGTGCTATAGGCCTAATGACTCTGATGAGTATAATAAGAAACTGTACAGGGAAATAGAGTGGGCCAGTAAATCAGAGAGTCTTATAATGGGAGATTTTAATTTCCCAGATATTGACTGGAATTTGGGGGCTGGTCACTCACACACTAGCAGGGCTTTTGTGGATTTATTGGATGATTGTTTTCTACATCAGCATGTTCGGGAGGCAACTAGAGGGAGTAATACTCTTGATTTGATTATCAGCAGTGATTCTTCATGCATTAAGAATCTGCAGATAAATGAACCACTAGGTGGCAGTGATCACAGTGTGCTGAAGTGGGATTTACTCAAAGAGGTAACTACCATTAGGGGTAAAGGGAAGGGTTATTGCTTCCGTAAAGGCGACTACGATGGACTGAGACAGTATTTAAATTCTATACAGTGGGACCAACTGATGATGTTACCAACAGCAAATTCAAAATGGGAAGCATTCAAAGAACGTATCTTGGAAGCTACTAGGCTTTACATACCAACTAAGAAATATTGTTCAAGGTTTAGGCCAAAATGGATGTCAGATGAACTAATGAGGCATATGGCAGAGAAGAAAAATGCATGGGATACTTACAAATTAACACATGACACAGAAGCTTATGATAGATACAAGTTGATATGCAACCAAGTTACAAAGGAGGTTAGGCAGGCGAAGGCAGATTACGAGAAATCCTTGGCAAGGGATGCAAAGAAAAACAGCAAAGAGTTCTTTACTTATGTAAACTCTAGAAGGAAGGGGATGAATCAGATTGGTCCACTTGATATTGATGGGTCAACTGTTGATGATCCTGCTCAGGTAGCTAACAAACTAAATGAATATTTTGCATCGACATTCACACATGAGGAGTTATTCAGCGAGGGGAAAGGCAGAGGTGTATTCAACTCTAGCAGTAAGCTACCGAATCTTGAAATAACTGGGAGTAAAGTGGAGGAGAAACTGTTGAAGATAAACACAAGAAAGACACCCGGGGTGGATGGGATCTATCCAGTTATATTAAAGGAGGCAGCAAAGGAAGTAAGCAAACCCTTAGCCATAATTATGAGAGCTTCCTTGGACTCGGGGGAGGTACCCATAGACTGGAAATGTGCAAATGTGACCGCAATTCACAAAGGAGGATCAAAGGCTGACACAAGTAATTATAGACCTGTGAGCTTAACTTCTGTTCCAGAAAATTAATGGAGGCACTGGTTAAAGAAGCACTGCAGGATCATTTAGACAAGACTTCAGTTATAGCTCGGACACAGCATGGTTTTGTTAAGGGGAAGTCTTGCCTGACCAATTTGATTGGATACTATGATGCAGTCACAAAAGAACTGGATGCAGGGAATAGCTTTGATATTATATACTTGGATCTTAGAAAGGCTTTTGATACTGTTGCACATGGAAGTCTGCTACACAAATTGGAGCAGTGTGACATTGGAGGCAAATTGCTGCTATGGATAAAGGGGTGGTTGAGGGGGAGAAGACAGAGAGTGGTAATCAATAGACACTGCTCATCGTGGACTAATGTTATTAGTGGAGTCCCTCAGGGCTCAGTGTTGGGTCCATTATTGTTTTCTGTATTTATAAATGATATTGATGATGGTATATCAAGCTTAATGTCCAAGTTTGCAGATGATACAAAGGTTGGCAGGGTTGTCAAAGACACTACTGACATTATGCTGCTGCAACAGGATCTGGAAAGGTTGAGCAGATGGGCTGAGAGGTGGCAAATGAAGTTTAACATTGACAAATGTAAAGTACTACACATGGGAAACAGCAACCCCAGAGCAACGTATCAACTCTGTGGTACTACACTGACAGTGGTAGAGAATGAAAGGGACTTGGGGGTGGTTGTGCAGGCAGATATGAAGTTCTCTGAGCAGTGCAGACGGGCTGCAAGAGTAGCTCATGGAGTATTGTCAATGATATACAGGAATTTTTCCAGCAGGGATAAGGAGGTGATTATTCCCTTGTATAAGGCAATGGTCAGGCCACACCTAGAGTACTGTATACAGGTCTGGAGGCCTTATTTCAAGAAGGATGTAGAGCTGCTGGAACGAGTACAGAGAAGGGCAACAAGATTAGTGAATGGAACAAAAGGGTGCTCTTACGAAGAAAGGCTTAAGTTTTGCAAATTACAGTGTCTGGAGACTAGGCACCAGTGAGGTGATCTGATAGAGGTGTATAAAGCCTTGAATGGTTTGAGCATGCTCAATGCTGATGGGATTCTTCCTCTAGCTCAGAATAATCACCTGAGAGGGCATAAATTCAAATTGAGGAAAGACAGATGTAGGATAGACGTGCGGAAATTTGCCTTTAGCCAGCGGGTGGTTGGTTGGTGGAACAGACTTCCATCCCTTGTAGTGGAGGTTGATAGCCTAAATAAGTTTAAGGCTCAGCTGGACAGGTATTTTGAACGAACAGAGGGGTGAAGTGGAAGTGGGGTTTTTTTTTTTTTTTTGGCTGATGCTGCATAAGCTTGCTTTCTTGCATCAAATGCCTCTACTAATGCTAACACATTCCCCATCACACTGCGAGGAGTAGAACTAACTACTTTCATGTATTGCCTCATTTTGCTTCTGGGAACGTTGGCTTCTGCTTTTTGAGGCCAGGAATCATGACAATGTTCGGTTGGTTGTTGTACTATGTTGCCATCTTTTGTCTTCATAACTGAAGGACAATTGATGGTGCAGCAGGCAGAGATCCCCAGTTTCCAATAAAAATATGGAATCATTATGATGCAGCTCTTGAATGGTCGCCTAAAACTACAAACTGCTGTGAGGGATTTCAGAATGCACTTAATTCCCTATTCTACTGCAGTCACCCCAGCGTGTGGGTTTTGTTTCACGGACTGAAGAGAGACCTGGTTTCCACATATTGATATGGCAAATGCACAGGCAGGTCATCTAGAGGTGAAAAAGAGAAGGTATGACTTGGTTGCCACTTTTGTGCAGGTAGAAGACAAACTGAAATACTTGCAGAAATTGGCTAATTTACAGTAATGAATATTCTAATCAAATCCTTGACAAACAAATAAATCACTGAAATATGTCTGAATTAGTTGTTTGTTGATAAAAAACAAAAAGTGTTGACTGTTCACTTTGTAAAACAGAGAAAAAATAATTTATTTTTATAAATAAAATAAAAGGCTTTAGTTGTATTAAAACCAGAGCATTTTATTTCCTGTAATTTTCCATGCAAACATTTACATCCAAATATTCTATTTCATATTAAAATCAAAAGTTTTATATCAAAAGTTATATTAAAATACATCGTATAGAAGTAGAAATAAAATATATAACTGCAACATTTTGTTGCGTTTTGAAATATGAAATAATTTGTTTTTTGTAAATTAAAAATAATGTGAGCATTCTTCCATGTGAGCATTTTTCTATGTGAGCATTTATCAGTGTGAGCAATTTTCCATGTGAGCATTTATGACAGTGGGGTTTTTTTCTGTGCGGAATTTTCTTGTGGGCTGTTTTCATGTGTGCATTTATCTAGTCGCCCTTCGAGACAACATAAATGATTATTACTTTTCCATGACAAATATTTCTGGTTTTTCTGGGAAATCCAAGCATAAAGTAGAGTAACCTAACATAACTTCTGCCTTATGATGATAGAATGCCAGTGCCAAAGCAACCAGAAACTTATAGACTTGACTCTGATTCAGGATTAGAAAAGCAGTCTCCAGAAGATGCAGAACCCAGAACAAGTACAGATACAGACTTTTCAACTCTTGATACTGCAAAGCAACATTTAATTGCTCAAGCAGAATTAAACGATTTGGTCAGAGATTTGAGCAGGTAGAAGACAAACTGAAATACTTGCAAAGTAATGAAAATTCTGTTCAAATCCTTGACAAACAAATAAATCACTGAAATATGTCTGAATTAGTTGTTTATTGATAAAAAACCAAAAAGTATTGACTGTTCACTTTGTAAGACAGAGAAAAAAATAATTTATTTTTATAAAAAAAATAAAAGACTTTAGTTGCAATAAAACCAGAGAATTTTATTTCCTGTAATTTCCCTTACAAACATTTACATCCAAATATTCTACTTTATATTAAAATCAAAAGTTATATTAAAATACATTGTATAGAAGTAGAAATAAAATATATAAATCACCATTTTGTTGCATTTTGAAATACGAAATAATTTGGTTTGTAAACTAAAAATAATGTGAGCATTTATTCCATGTGAGCATTTATGACAGTGGGCTTTTTTCAGGGAACCGGGTTCAGATGCTGTTGGCAGTCCCCACCCTAATCAGATGTTGGTTGTAGTACTTCTTAGTCTGGTCCCCACCCTTTGACCTGTCCGGCTTGGGAGGCCCTGCCAGTAGCTAAGCTACTGCAGGCATAGCTCTCAGGGTCACGGGGACACACAAGCTCCACCACCAGCAACAAGGTCCTGTACTCCCTAGGTGGAGGCTCTTCCTTAAATATTATTCAAATTGCATACTTCCACAACACTAGATGGAAATTTGTTCCAACAATTAATTGCCTGCTAGCTGAAGGCAAATTTGCATATATCCATCCTACAACCATCCTTCCTCAATTTAAATTTATGTCTCCTCATATGTGTTGCCAGAGCAAGAGAAATAATTCCATCAGCATTCAATTTATTCAAGCCATTCAAAGCCTTAAACAATCTCCTTGCAGGTGCCTGGTTTCCAGAACTGAAATCTTTGGTAAGAGTACCCTTTTGTTTCTCTTACTAATCTCATTGCCTAACAATTCCCTTACACAAAGGTATATCGCCTCCTTATCCTGGCTGGCAATATTCTCTTATATCATTGACAAAACCCCAGGGAATAATGAATTTCCTAGCAACCTGTCTGCACTGTTCTGAAAACTTCATATCTGACTGCACAGTTCCCCCCACCCCAATTTTTTTTCTCCACTACTCCAAGTTTGGTGTCACATAGTTGGTATGTTATTCTGGGATTACCGTGCAAGGTCATTGAAAATCTCTCAACCTACTGAACCAAGAGAGTCAGACTGGGAGGGGGGACACTATTTGCATGCCAGTTTGACACTTTTGGCAAAATTAAGCACAGTTCTAGGAATTGCAAAAGAACTGGTTGGATCATAAATATAATTAACACTTTCAAATAAATGGCTAGTGTTTGAAAATTAGGCACTTAAGTGGAGCTCAATAGTATTCCATTTTTGTTATTTTGCAGTTTGGTGCCAATTTCTGAGCAGTGCAGATGGGATGCAAGAGTAGCTCATGGTGTCTTTTCAATGATACACAGGAATTTTTCTAGCAGGGATAAGGAGGTGATTATTCCCTTGTATAAGGCAATGGTCAGGCCACACCTTGAGTACTGTATACAGGTCTGGAGGCCTCATTTCAAGAAGGATGTAGAGCTGCTGGAACGAGTACAGAGAAGGGCAACAAGATTAGTGAATGGAACAAAGGGTTGCTCTTACAAAGAAAGGCTTAAGTTTTGCAAATTATAGTGTCTGGAGACTAGGCACCGATGAGGTGATCTGATAGAGGTGTATAAAGCCTTGAATGGTTTGAGCATGCTCAATGCTGATGGGATTCTTCCTCTTGCTCAGAATAATCACCTGAGAAAGCATAAATCCAAATTGAGGAAGGACAGTTGTAGGATAGATGTCCGGAAGTTTGCCTTTAGCCAGCAGGTAGTTGATTGGTGGAACAGACTTCCATCTTCTGTTGTGGAAGTTGATAGCCTCAATAAATTTAAGGCTGAGCTCAACAAGTATTTGGAACGAACGGAGGGGTGAAATGGGAGCGGGTTTTTTTTTGGCTGAGGCTGCATAAGCTTGCTTTCTTGCATCATATACTACTGCTAATGCTAACGTTAATTACCTCTAGCTCTTTTCCATTCTCAACTAACTTTTGATACTACTAATAGCCTAAATAAATTTAAAGGTCAGCTGGACAGGTACTTCGAACGAACGGAGGGGTGAAATGGGTGTGGTTTTTTTTTTTGGCTGATGCTGCATAAGCTTGCTTTCTTGCATCATATGCCTCTACTAATGCTAATGCTAAACAAGATTTGTATACATTAAAAGCCCTAAACTTTTAACACTTTCTGGGGATGGCATTCGTCACACAGCTTTCTCAAAAAATGGACCATTATGTATCATAACAAAACTTTCTGCAGACATCTATCACAGGCTGTAAGGAACTTGGCAACATGCTTGGCATTACAGTAACTGATGACATGCTGTGTACGTGCAGGGGCAGCTTGTCCATAGTCCAGCTTTTTAAATATAGATATACAGTGAACAGAGTTATATGAAATTTTGTGAAGAACAATGCAACGCAATGAATATTTTTATTAACAGGATCCACATATAGTATGTGCATCCTCTATTTCCAGTAATTATTTCAATAATAAATGAATAAAAACATGAAATCATTTCCAACTTTGAAGCTTAATTAACCATAGGCCTCACTGTGTGCCAGGCAATGACACATTTTGCATTCCAGTGTACATCTGGTAGATGAAATCTGCACTGCGTGCTGATGAAATCAGCATGCAGTGCAGATTTCATCATTGACCATGGTAGATGTGTAGCCACAATGTAGGTGTCTTTTTGTTATTCGCCCAAATTCCCATTAAGTAACTAAATAATATCAGTGTTAAGCCAATACTCACCATTCAACAGTGTAATTAGGTGATTACAGCTTAATTGCGAATTGAGCTTGAACTTGGTAAGTTGAAGTTATATTATGAGGTAATGTGTAAGTACAGTAAAACACTATTTCTACGACATACGATTTTTTGAAATTTGATTCGATCATGGCCTCCATGCTTCCCCATGAAGTAAATCAAGTGACAGTGAATAAACTTCAGCAATTTAGTTTTTCACAATTATCTCTCCAAGAAAAAAATTCGATTAAAAAAGAAGGCTGCCCCACACCAAAGATTCAAATTTCTCAGCAGGGAATAAGTAATAATAAGAAATATATTCGCAGTTTTAAAACTGAATGGTACCAAAGGAAAAGTTGGCTTTGTGGTTGTGAAATTAAAAATGCATTGTTTTGTTTTCCATGTTTACTGTTCAGAAGTGACTTAATGTGGATAAAAGTGGCTTTACAAAACAAACAGAATGAAAGAAAAAACTCAAAAACATGAGAGTTCGAAGAAACATATTGATAATGTTATTTCACTATCGCTTTTAGGATTCATAAATATTAAAGAACACTTAGTGAGGCCTACAGACTTTTGATCTGCAAACATAACAGAGAAGTTACCAAGAATTGTGAAGTATTATCTAAAATAATAGACTGCATTAAGTTTTGTGGACAGTTTGAAATTCCATTATGTGGACATGACGAAAAAGACGATTCTAAAAATCCAGGAGTATTCGGAGGATTAATAAATTTCGCCTGTACATTAGATTCCAATTTAAAGAACCATTTAGAAAGTAATGCAGCATTTAAAGGCATTTTAAAACAATTCAGAATGATATTCTTGACTGTTTGCTGCAAATATGCCGGGGATGAAATAAAAAGAGAAATTAAAGAAGCTTCATTCATAGCTGTTATGGCTGATGACACAATAGAAGTTTCAGAACATATCCAAATAGTAATTGTTCTGAGATATGAACTGAATGGAGACATTTTTGAGCATTTTTGGGGTTTTTTTCACTCCAGAAAACCAAACGGCAGACGGAATATCGAAGTGCATTCTAGATCAGTTAGACATAATGTACTGTGAAAATCCTTCAAAAACACTCATGATTGAAGTAAAGGAAGTATGCAACTATATAAGCGTTAACATAGGTGAGAGATATTCTTTTACAAAGTAATTAGTTGTTGCTAAATTGTTTAACAAGGAGAACTTCATTATTTTTCATACGAAAATGCCCATGGAAGAAGGTATGGGAGACTACAGAGGCATATCCCATGACTAAAAGAGAAAAACTTCTTATGGAATTAGAAATTTTCTACGGCAGTCATGATCTACACAATTATTGAAAATTAACTGGCGCTGAAATTTATCTCAGAAAATAATCTAGCTGAAGTTCTTGGTGAACTTACAAAATTCATAAAAGTTCTTTTGACCATTACAATGACTACTTCAGAGCCCAAATGTTGCTGTTGTTTGTTATTTGGTTTTTAGGAGCATTAGCAACTAAGGCCATATTGCTCCGGAAATATGCGGTGGTCATTCCCTTGACCTTTCCGCATTCTCCATATTTGGTGGTGACAGGCTCGAACCCCGGTCTAATCAAGAGTTGTGTGCTACGCACTGCTGCTCCTTCCCACCTGGCTATGAAGGTGCCCCAAAACATTGCCATTCGACATTAAAAAGAATAAAAACATTTTTAAGGAGCACTATGAATCAGGAAAGGCTAAATGCGCAAGCAATGCTTTCAATAGAGAAAAGCTTGGTCAACAGTGCACCAAACTTGAATGAAAAAGTTATTAATCTATTTTCAACAAATAAAAACTGAAGAATGAATTTTTTTTTTAAATAAAAGTTTAAGTCTGGTAATGGTAAATGTCTAATTAATGTTTTGTAGTAGTAGTAGCAGTGGCATGTGATGCAAGAAAGCAAGTGTATGTATGAGCAGCATCAGCCAAAAAAAAAAAAAAAAAAAAAATCACACCATTCCCTCCAAATGCCTGTCCAGTTCCTCCTTAAATTTATTCAACCTATCAACTTACACAACGACAGATGGAAGTTTGTTCCAGCAATTAACCACCCGCTGGCTAAAGGCAAATTTCCGCACATCTATTCTACATCTGTCCTTTCTTAATTTGAACTTATGTCCCCTTAGGTTCGTAATCTGAACAAGTGGAAGAATCCCATCAGATTTCAGCGTGCTCAACCCATTCAAGGCCTTATACACCTCAATCAGATCACCGCGCAGGTGCCTAGTAATAGTAGTAGTAGTGGCATGTGATGCAAGAAAGCAAATGTATGAGCTTATGCAGCATCAGCCAAAAAAAAAAAAAAAAAAACCCACACCATTCCTCCAAATGCCTGTCCAGTTCCTCCTTAAATTTATTCAACCTATCAACTTCCACAACGACAGATGGAAGTTTGTTCCAGCAATTAACCACCCGCTGGCTAAAAGCAAATTTCCACACATCTATTCTACATCTGTCTTTTCTTAATTTGTCTTTTCTCTAGTGGCTGGAGACTAGGCACTGCAAGTTGCAGTGCCTAGTCTCCAGCCACTGCAATTTGCAGAACTTAAGCCTCTCTTGGTAAGAGGATCCCTTCGTTCCCCTCACCAATCATCTTGACCTTCTCTGTACACACTCAAGCAAATCTACATCCTTCCTAAAATTAAGCCTCCAGACCTGTACGCAGTACTCAAGGCGTGGCCTGACCATTGCCTTATACAGAGGGGCAATCACCTCCTTTTCCCTGCTAGCAAAATTTCTATATATCATTGACAAAACCCAGTGACCTGTCCTGGCAGCCTGTCTGCATTGTTCAGAAAACTTCATATCTGACTGCACAATTACTCCCAGGTCTTTTCATTTTCTACCACCTTTAGTGTAGTACCACACAGTTGGTACTTTTCTCGTCATCAGATTTCAGCGTGCTCAACCCATTCAAGGCCTTATACACCTCAATCAGATCACCGCGCAGGTGCCTAGTCTCCAGCCACTGCAATTTGCAGAACTTAAGCCTCTCTTGGTAAGAGGATCCCTTTGTTCCCCTCACCAATCATCTTGACCTTCTCTGTACACACTCAAGCAAATCTGCATCCTTCCTAAAATGAGGCCTCCAGACCTGTACGCAGTACTCAAGGCGTGGCCTGATCATTGCCTTATACAGAGGGACAATCACCTCCTTTTCCCTGCTAACAAAATTCCTATATATCATTGACAAAACCCAGTGACCTGCCCTGGCAGCCTGTCTGCATTGTTCGGAAAACTTCATATCTGACTGCACAATTACTCCCAGGTCTTTTCATTTTCTACCACCTTTAGTGTAGTACCACACAGTTGGTACTTTTCTCTCATGTTACTTCTACACATATGCAGTACTTTGCATTTGTCAAGGTTAAACTTCAGTTGCCACTTCTTAGCCCATCTGCCCAAATTATCTAGATCCTGTTGCAGTAGCACACTGCCATTACTGTCATTAACAACCCTGCCAACCTTAGTATCATCTGCAAACTTCGACACTAAGCCTGATATACCTTCATCAATATCATTGATAAATATACAAAAGAACAGTGCACCCAACACCGAACCCTGTGGACTCCACTAATAACATTAGTCCACGAAGAGCAGCACCCATTGATTACCACCCTCTGTCTTCTCCCACTTAACTATCCTTTTATCCATTATAGAAACTTACCCTTAATACCATTCTGCTCCAATTTGTACAATAGTCTTCCATGCGCAACAGTGTCAAAAGCTTTCCTGAAATTCAAATATATGATATCAAATTATTTTTTGCATCCAGTTCCTTTGTAACCACATCATAATAACCAATCAAATTTATCAGACAAGACTTTCCCTTAACAGACCCATGCTGTGTCTAAATTATTGCTGCAGTCTTGTCTAGATGATCCTGCAATGAATCTTTAACCAGTGACTCCATTATTTTACCCGGAACAGAAGTTAAACTAACTGGTCTGTAATTACTCGTGTCACCCTTCGATCCCCCTTTGTGAATTGGAGATACATTTGCACATCTCCAGTCCGTGGGAACCTCCCCTGAGTCCACGGATGCTCTCATAATTATGGCTAACGGTTTGCTTAGTTGCTTTACCGCCTCCTTTAATATAACTGGATAGATCCCATCCAGCCTAGGTGCCTTTCTTATGTTTAACTTCAACAATTTCAACTCCACTTTGCTCTCAGTTATTACAAAATCCTTAAGTACCCTGCTACAATTTGATAACCTTCTGCCATTTTCAAACCTTAATAATTCCTCGCGTGTGAATGTAGATGCAAAATACTCATTCAGTTTGTTTGCTATCTGAGCAGGATCATCAACAGTCGAACCATCGATGTCAAGTGGACCAATCAGATTCATCCCCTTCCTTTTAGGGTTTATATAAGTAAAGAAATCCTTGCTGTTTTTCTTAGCATCTTTTGCCAAAGATTTCTCGTAATCTGCCTGCACCTGACTAACCTCCTTTGTGACTTGATTACAGACAAGCTTATATCTGCCATAGGCTTCTGAGTCACTTGATACTTCATATGCATCTTTCTTCTCTGTCAAGAGTCTCATTAGTTAATTTGATAACCATTTAGGCCTAAACCTTGAACAATAATTCTTAATAGGTATGAAACTTTTAGTAGCATCCACGATTAATTCCTTGAATGCTTCCCACTTAGAATTTACTGTTGGTAACATCGTCAGTTGATCCTACTGTACAGAATTTAAAAACTGTCTGAGACCACTGTACTCACCTTTACGGAAGCAAAAACCCTTTCATTTAACCCTGATGGTAATTAAATCTTTAAGTAAATCCCACATCAGTACACTGTCATCACTGCCACCTAGTGGTTCTTTTATCTGCAAATTCTTAATACACGAATGATCACTGCTGATAACCAGATCAAGAGTATTACTCTCTCTGGTTGCCTCTCGAACATGCTACTGCAGAAAACAATCATCCAATAAATCCACAAAAGTCTGACTAGTGTGCGAGTGACTAACCCATAAGTTCCAGTCAATATCTGGGAAGTTAAAATCCCCCATTATAAGAAATTCTGATTTACTAGCCCACTCTATTTCTCTGTACAATTGTTCATAGTACTCATTCGAGTCATTATGCCTATAACACACTCCTACTCTTATTTTTGCTTTCGCAGTGCTTATGTCACACCAAACTGACTCAACATGCACTGTTCATCTATATCAACTGGGTGCACTTCTTTTGATTTTATGTTTTTCTTAATTAACAGCATAACGCCTCCTCCCTTCCTATCCTATCTATCCTTTCTGTACACATTGTACTCCCCAAATTCCAGTTATGCATTCCTTATATCTGGGTGACACCACGTCTCTGCTATCCAACAATATCTGCCTTTGATGTCTTGATCCACACTTAAAATTCATCAAATTTATTTACTATACTTCTAGCATTGGTATACATGGAAGCATACATACACCTATTCCTAGTTACCCTAACACATCCCATATACCCACCTATTTCATGATGACTGCCATCCGTCCCTGAAACCCCCAACACCCCTCACTCCAGGTTGCTACTTATTCTAATATAAGTTGTGCAAGAATCATGCTGCGGCTACTGTTAAACTATTAGTCCTTGTAACCCCCCAAGCTAACAGTTTTAAGATCCACCTAACACTGCCTCAATAGCATCAGCAAATATTCTTGCACCCTTTCTATTTAAGTGTATCCCATCCCTGTAGAAACAGTCTCTACTGTTAACAAGTACAGACCAGGTTAAAAAAAATTCTATCCCTTGAGCCTTGCACAATCTTTCCAGGGCCGAACTGATCAACAAGGCTCTCATCATATACTCCCTCCTATCATGTCTGGGCAGAATTGCAGACACTTTCAAATTCAACCCGGTCTCCTACTCTTAATATCATTAGTGCCAACGTATACAATTATCACCTTTTGTTCCCTTAAAAGATGATATCTGCTCTACGTCATCAACCTTCGCCCCTGGCAGACATACCCTGGTCCTGTTCCACCTATCCTTTTTAAAAAGCATGTTCCCCGTTTCCCTGAAAATAGAGTCACCAACAACTACTAGTTCCTGTGGGACCAGCGCATTCTGCCTTGGGGGTTGCTGCTGTGTCGTGCGACGACCAAGTGCAAGCTCTGGTGTTGATGTGGGCAGCTGAGAGCTTGATGGGCCCCTCAATTTAGATCCTTCGAGGGCATCCACCCTGTCCTTCAAGCTCTCATATAGGCTCATAACAATGCTGAATTGTCGCCTGATTTCCTTACATCGGGCACACACAAAGACATCCCCAATGGCAATATCATGTTCTGTTCCAGAGAGTTCGGCAAATATTTCACAGGTTGCACATTTTTTTAGGCTGTGATGCGTTGGAGAATCTCCCCCCTCAGTTCTCCCCCGAGTCACAGCACTCCTACCACTTTGTGCCCTTTGCTTTGATTCTCTAGTCTGGGGCATGATATTTTAAATTAATAAGATCAATAAATTTAATTAATTAAATGTCAATACTACGCTATCTAATAGAAACAGTGACGCGTATTACGCTATATAATTATATGTTAGAGCTACCTAGTTAACACAATTAAAAATTTGAATTCCCTACCACTCTATACAAACACAATGGCTGCAAGATTCAAACGAAATAACGGTTTTACGTATATTAAGTAGTAATCTACAAAAACTCTTTATC
Organism: Mastigoproctus giganteus; assembly: GCF_048544385.1. Classification (NCBI taxonomy): domain Eukaryota; kingdom Metazoa; phylum Arthropoda; class Arachnida; order Uropygi; family Thelyphonidae; genus Mastigoproctus; species Mastigoproctus giganteus. The sequence continues at coordinate 8,487,139 of NW_028328292.1, read as the reverse complement.
TAAATTAAAAATAAAAATAACCAGCATAACAATAACTATAAGACTACGTATAAAGTACAATATAAAATAACAATTAGGTAAATAAAAGGGCAAACACTTATCGCTTTTTCGGAGCCTGTAATTCACAGCTGTAATTTTTAAAGAGAGTCAGCACCCTCTGACTTTCTTTATAAGAGAGTCAGAGGGCGCTGACTCTCTTTTAAATTAATAGGAATTTTTACCTTGCTTATTATTATTATTACTGTGTATGTCTACATACACAGAAATTGACATTTTAGGAACAACCAAAGTCATGTTGGCAGGACAAGGTCATTTCAAAACTGGAAATGGGTTTTTGGTTGTTTTTTCCGCAAGTGACCAAGTAAAAGAACATGGTATTGCTGTCATGTTGAATAAGGAATGTTCAAGGTCTCTTCTCTAATACAGTCCTATTAATAGTAGAATGATGATGGTTAAACTTCAGAGCCTGCCAGTAAATCTCACAATTTTAGTTGCATATGCAACGACATCAACATCCACAAACAAAGATATGGACGTTTATTATGAAAATCTCCAGTCAGCTCTTGATCTGGTCCCAAAAAAGAATGTTTTGATACTCGTGGGTGATTTTAATGCAAAAGTAGGCAAGACAGTTTCTTCTAATCCAGAATGTGGTAGGTTTGGTCTTGGCACTAGAAATGAGTGGGGTGAAAGTTTAATTGAATTTTGTCATCTGAACAGTCTTGTCATACGTAACACCTGCTTTCAGCAGCACCCGAGAAGGCTCTACCCATGGAAATCTCCTGATCATAAAACAAGGAATCAGATTGATTATATCCTTATGCAGCAAAGGTGGCATTCCAGTGCAATCACAGCAAAAACACTTCCTGGAGCAGATTGTGGCAGTGATCATCAGCTACTCCACATCATTCTCAAGCTGAAGCTGAAAAAGATTATGAATAAGGTTTACCCTAGACGAGTGGATGTAGAAAGTATTCCAAACGATTATATGCTTGAAACAGGCAATCGTTTTCAAGCTCTATTAGAACTAGATGATGATATGTTGCCTTAGGAAATGTGGGAAAATACGAAAAGCATTATTAAGGATTCAGCAAATAGACACATTAGAGAAAGGTCAAAGATCAGGAAGTCTTGGATTATAGAAGACACTTTTAAACTTATTGAACAGAGAAGAACTGCAAAAGTCCAGGGTGTACAAGGAAATGAAGAGTACCAGAAACTAAGCAAAGTCATCAAGCGCTGTTTAAGCAAGGACAAACAGGATTATATTAATCAAAAATGTAAAGAAATCAAATACCACAACAAACAAAACAACACTAAAAAGATGTATGATGTATTAAGACAAAAGTTCCGACCAAAACTTAATGTAATTAAGGACTCCAAAGGGAAAATTTTAACAGAGGAGTACACAATCAAAGGAAGGCGGAAAGAATACTGTGAGCAGCTCTTCCGAGCACCTGCTGGCACTAATGATCTGCCATCCCCTTTTCAAGAGTGTGATCATGAACCAGTACCACTGAAGGAAGCAGTCGAAAAAGCCATCAGAGAATTAACGTGTGGCAAGTCACCTGGAATTGATGAAATCCCTGCGGAACTGATTAAAGCTACAGGTATGAAGGGCACTGAGTTTTTTCATAAAATGATTGTAAAAATTTGGGAAATGGGACAGCCATCAGATAGGAAGAAATCAATTTTCATCCCCTTACCAAAAAAAGGAGATCTGAAAATTTGCTCAAATTACTGGACTATTAGCCTAATTTCTCACACTAGCAAAATTCTTCTTAAAATCATATTAAACAGAATCTCCTGAAAACTCAAAGAAGAAATGCCAGAAGAGCAAGCAGGTTTCAGAAGGGGTAGAGGAACCAGAGATCAGATCTTAAGTCTACGACTGATTATTGAAAAATGCAAAGAATTCAATGTTCCAGTCGTTTTGTGTTTTATAGATTATGCAAAAGCATTTGACTGTGTTCAACATGAGAAAGTATGGGAAATGATGAGTATTATGGGTTTCCCAATCCACATAATTCAGCTGATTAAGCTACTGTACCAGGAACAGGAAGGAACTGTGAGAACGAACATGGGAAACACGGACTTTTTCACAATAGGTAACGGTGTCGAGCAGGGCTGTATTTTGTCACTTCACCTTTTTAATCTTTATGCCGAAGATATCATGCATGAAATTTCGGAAGATTTAGAGACTGGCATCAAAATTGGAGGACTGAAGACAAAACCTTCATTATGCAGATGATAATTTGTAATTCTAAGGGTCATCTTAAAGAAACTAAGGAGAGTGTGTGAAGCAAGTATGAAAAAAGGATTGTTTCTGAATGTGTGTAAAACTAAAATTATGGTGATTGGTGATAATCTCGGTTCCAGTAAAGTGAAGATTAATGGGCAAGATATCAAAGAAGTTGATGAATTTGATTACTTAGGGTCAAGAATAAATAAAAATAGTGACTGCTCAAATGATGTAAAGAGACGACAAGCAATTGCTAAAACGTTGGTCGCTGATCCGATAAAATTATGGAGAGATCATGATCTTCCCCAAAGACAAAACTGAGAATCGTTAATTTTCCAGTTGCCACTTATGGACGTGAAGGATGGAATCTGAAAAGAGTTGACAGGAAGAAAATTGAGGCACTTGAAATGTGGTGTTGCAGGAGAATACTGCATATTTCTTACTTGGATTGAAGAACAAATTAGTGGGTATTGAATAAAATTGGCAAGCCTAAAATTATTCTTCATAGCATCAACAAAAGAAAACTCACGTTTTTTGGTGAGAAGGAAAAACTTTCTGTTGAAGAATATAATGGAAGGAAAAACCGAGGGGAAGAGGTGCAGAGGAAGACCTGCAACTAGGTGGAAGGATGGGATCAGTGAACTTCTGGGCAAGATACTTTGTGATGCTGCTCATATAGTACACAACAGATGCAGTTGGAGGAATTTATTGGTGGCCACAACAGCTCCTCAGAGAGCTATGTGACTGGAATAAGAAGATGTCTACATGTCTTATAACCAAGGCAATTTAATGTTTTTTTTTTTTTTTTTTTTTTTTGATTTGGTAGTTGTTGGCGCATCGGCTTCTGTGGCCATATTGCACCTCCCAAGGTTTTTGCAGTACTTTGATCCAATCCTGAGGCGGGAATCGAACCCGCGACCTTTGGGTTGCCGGGCAGGTACTTTACCCACTCGGCTAGCCCGGTCGGCTGCAATTTAATGTAACTTTAAGGTGCAGCACTCCCAAACATCAGTCACGAGCTGCCACTGTGTAGGTGATGGGATGGGAATTATATGAGTATGATGACAAAGCAGAGAAAATTCACTAAATCTTTCAGGTTCAGAGAAGCTAGCAACAAAAACTGGCTCAGCAATAAGGTAACTTCAAGTTTCATATGAATGAAATGGTAGTCAATAAGTTACCCAAAGCATAGTGGATAGCTACATATATAAGAAATTAATAATTACTGATCTAATTCACCCAAGTTAAATAGAGATAATACAGCAAGGGATTCCAGAATGTCCAAGGAACCAACTGATACTATAATAACATCTCTTAATCCTACACTTTTAGTCAACACAATGGGAATACATAACAGACATGGCAATAGCAACAGCATCCCCCCTGACTAGTTCCACAGGTCAGGATTAAGTGCATTAAGTTCAGAAAAAAAACTCTTTGAAAAGATAAGTAACAACTTTCAATAAGTTATTTCATAAAAATCATTCTCTGTCTTGCTTGAACAGAGCCCTCATACTCAAAACATTTTTTTAATAAATAAGCAATGCTTTTTTTGATACCTTTAATTTTCTTTGCAAAGGGAGTTTCCCATGCATATGTTTTGATCAGCTTAATGTTGGAAATAACTTCGTTCATCAATTGAACCCTTTCATCTGTATACTTTACAGCCTTTTTTCTTAACTTGGTGGTCAAAGCTGCCAATCCTCCCTTATTAAGTAAATAAGATTTTATTATATAAGCAATACTTCAAACATATATAAAGAGAGCTAATTATAACACAAAAAAGTACAATATATATAAATCATAAAAAATTAAAATATCATTAAAAATAATTATAATAATTCATATCTGTTATTCAATTTAGTTTTTAAACTGTATGGAAAATAGTCTACAGTTAAATCACATGTAAAATGTTAATACAGCCTAGTATTAATGTATTAAAACACAAAAAGTACAATATATATAAACCATAAAAAATTTTAAATGTCATTAAAAATAATTATAATACTCCATATCTGTTCAATTCCATTTTTAAAAAAACATATAGAAAATAATCTACAGTTAAATCATATGTAAAATATTAATACATCCTTAATATTAGTGGTACTTGGGTTAAAATTACAATACCTGTCAATTCTCCATTTTTTCCATTCACCCTTACTGCCACCCTTTATCTAAATACCATTGAAATGATAGAAATTTATTATTGAAAATAATATTGCTTTTAAACTTGGTTTTTGCTGAGAACTAGAATACTGAATGGTGTTTGGTTATTAATTCTATAGAAAATTTTTTCACATAATGTTAAGTAATGAAAAATTAAAGTAATGTAGAGGGAGTGAATACCTGGGGATTCTAATTAACTGAAGTTTACTGAAATGTTGTTTTATGATACTTCTTAGATCCTGTCATAGTGTGCCAGGGAGTTGTTTTTAGCTGCACAGGAGCACCACTCTGCAATGCTGAGTGGTGCTCCTGTTTATTTAGTTTTGGCTTACATAATGTTTATATGTATGTTTTGTGTCCATGTGATTGATTTTAGTTTGCTCTACAGATAAACTAAAATCAGTCACATAAGAAGTTCCAATGTTGTTGTTGTTTTTTTTTTTTAATGGGCTCAAGCAATCAAGTGAGTCAGCAAGTGCAAATAACACAAAGCAGGTGAAAAGCTATCAGAAAAGCTTGTCATTAGAAACAAAACTGGACATGCTAAAAAGACTGGATTTAGGAGAGCACCAGACTGACCTGTGCAAAACGTTTGATTTATATATAGAATCTACCATCAGAACCATAGTAAAGAACAATGAAAAAAACCTTGGAATGAGACAGAGGCAAAAACTATAAATTCTGGTCCACTCCATGTAATCTTTAATAACTATGCCAAACCAGCTATTCTCCCTTTCTCCTGGTAGCAGAGTTGGCGGGATGGTAGTTTCACCTCCGAATGGTGCAAAGGCAGAAATGAAATTAAATCAATCTATACGGTAATTTACCTGGAATTTTGTTGCACATATACTGTATTTATGTTTTATTGTATAATTTATGTATTTAAAGGTGTAAATGTTTCTGCTACACTTAATATTGTTATACAGAAAAACAGTGCCTTAAAATCAACCGGGAATGTTGGTCACACCAACCAGTTAAAATAATTTACATTATTTCCTACAGATAAATCTCCCCTATTTAAAACAGATTGACTTAGTGCTCTGTTTTATGACCCCAATTAAGAGTGATAAGTCTGACCCAATTACTAAACAATCGGGTCAAAATAAGAAATTAGTATTTAAAAGCATTTAGGTACAAAGGTAAATGTTATTTTTAAATTCCACCAAAAAATTCACTCTACTGAGCTAGCCATAGTGGAAGTCTCATAATCATGAACCCATGCATGTTCAACAAACTCACAAACAAAAATATTATGTGTATGTAATTACCCATACCAATTTAGGGTCATAAAAACAAAAAAAAAATCAAAATAGGCCTCTGACAGAATAGAAAACAGCAAATAGTTTGCAGGCAGAAAAGAGAAATAAATGTGAGACTAGAAAACATGGCCTGAAACAGTAGATCCCCACTCTTATTAATTTCATAATTCACTACAAGTTGCCTCAGTATTGTGTTACTCTAAATAACAAAATATTCCTCCAAGGATGAAGTATATTGCATTTATTTAAAGTGTATGCCATTGCCCATACTGCAGCTTTGGCCCTTTCTGGAGCCTCATTGTAGGTAAGTAGGCACCAAGAAGGCTTGAACAATTCAGTAATGAGATATATCCACAATATGTAATACGGTATGGTGATTAAAAAAATTGGAACAAACACATTGGCTTTGAATTAGCAACACCTACCTAATGCCTCATGAGGTCTCCTTTTGCACATTATAGGCTTGTACATGTATTCGCATGGACTCCACAAGGTGTTGTAGGGTGTCCTGTGCTCCCATGTGTTGCACAATATGCCTAGTAATGCCCATGCATTGTCAAGTCATTAGTCATAGCATTGAATGTCCTTTTCCAGTATTAGCATTAGCAGAGGCATATGATGCAAGAAAGCAAGCTTATGCAGCATCAGCCAAAAAAAAAAAAAAAAAAAAAACTTCCACTTTACCCCTCCATTAGTTCGAAATACCTGTCCAGCTGAGCTGTTCCATCAACCAACTACCTGCTGGCTAAAGGCAAATTTCCACACATCTATCCTACATCTGTCTTTCCTCAGTTTGAATTTATACCCTCTCAGGTGATTATTCTGAGCAAGAGGCAGAATCCCATCAGCATTGAGCATGCTCAAACCATTCAACGTTTTATACACCTCTATCAGATCACCTCGCCGGTGCCTAGTCTCCAGAAACTATAATTTGCAAATCTTAAGCCTTTCTTCATAAGAGCAACCCTTTGTTCCATTCACTAATCTCGTTGCCCTTCTCTGTACTCATTCCAGCAGCTCTACATCCTTCTTGAAATGAAGCCTCCAGACCTGTATACAGTACTCAAGGTGTGGCCTGACCATTGCCTTATACAAGGGAATAATCACCTCCTTATCCCTGCTAGAAAAATTCCTGTATATCATTGATAAGACACCATGAGCTACTCTTGCAGCCTGTCTGCACTGCTCAGAGAACTTCATATCTGCCTGCACTATTACCCCCAGGTCCTTTTCATTCTCTACCACTGTCAGTGTAGTATCACAGAGTTGATACATTGCTCTGGGGTTGCTGTTTCCCATATGTAGTACTTTACATTTGTCAATATTAAACTTCATTTGCCACCTCTCAGCCCATCTGCTCAACCTTTCCAGATCCTGTAGCAACAGCATAGCATCAGTAGTGTTCTTGACAACCTTGCCAACCTTTGTATCGTCTGCAAACTTGGACATTAAGCTTGATATACCATCATCAATATTATTTATAAATACAGAAAACAATAATGGACCCAACACTGAACCCTGAGGGACTCAGGGTTCAGTGTTGGGCTAATAACATTAGTCCACGATGAGCAGTGTCCATTGATTACCACTCTCTGTCTTCTCCCCCTCAACCACCTCTTTATCCATAGCAGCAATTTGCCTCCAATGCCACACTGCTCCAATTTGTGCAGCAGTCTGCCATGTGCAACAGTATCAAAAGCCTTTCTAAGATCCAAGTATATAATATCAAAGTTATTCCCTGCATCATAGTATCCAATCAAGTTGATCAGGCAAGACTTCCCCTTAACAAAACCATGCTGTGTCCGAGCTATAACTGAAGTCTTGTCTAAATGATCCTGCAGTGCTTCTTTAACCAGTGCCTCCATTAATTTTCCTGGAACAGAAGTTAAACTCACAGGTCTATAATTACTTTTGTCGGTCTTTGATCCTCCTTTGTGAATTGGGGTCACATTTGCACATCTCCAGTCTGTGGGTACCTGCCCTGAGTCCAAGGAAGCTCTCATAATTATGGCTAAAGGTTTGCTTACTTCCTTTGCTGCCTTCTTTAATATAACTGGATAGATCCCATCCACCCCAAGTGCCTTTCTTGTGTTTATCTTCAACAATTTCTCCTCCACTTTACTCTCAGTTATTACAAGATTATCTAGCTTACTGCCAGAGTTGAATACACCTCTGGCATTCCCCTCACTGAATAACTCCTCATGTGTGAATGTCAATGCAAAATATTCATTTAGTTTGTTAGCTACCTGAGCAGGATCATCAACAGTTGAACCATCGATATCAAGTTGACCAATCTGAATCATCCCCTTCCTTCTAGAGTTTACATAAGTAAAGAACTCTTTGCTGTTTTTCTTTGCATCCCTTGCCAAAGATTTCTCGTAATCTGCCTTCGCCTGCCTAACCTCCTTTGTAACTTGGTTACAGATCAACTTATATCTATCATAGGCTTCTGGGTCACGCGTTAATTTATATGTATCCCATGCATTTTTCTTCTCTGCCATATGTCTCATTAGTTCATCTGACATCCATTTTGGCCTAAACCTTGAACAATATTTCTTATTTGGTATGTAAAGCTTCCAAGAGAAGTTCTTTGAATGCTTCGCATTTTGATTTTGCTGTTGGTAACATCATCAGTTGGTCCCACTGTATAGAATTTAAATACTGTCTCTGACCATCGTAGTCGCCTTTACGAAAGCAATAACCCTTCCCTTTACTCCTGATGGTAGTTACCTCTTTGAGTAAATCCCACTTCAGCACACTGTTATCACTGCCACCTAGTGGTCTAAAACATGCTCAATCAGGTTGAGGTTAGGTGAGCTTGGAGGCCGTGAGAGGATGGAGAATTCATTGCCATGTTCCTGAAACCAGTTAGTAACCTACTGGGCCTTGTGGCATGATGCACTGTCTTGTCTATAGACATCGAAGTTGTTTGGATACACTGTGATCATGAAGGGATATATTTGGTCAGCGATGATAGAGGACCATCAGAGGACCCAAGGCATGCCACAAAAACAGTCCCCAAAATCATAATATCACCACTTCTCAAACACCAACAGTGCATCTAGGTACCATGGCCTCATGTTGCTTTCTTTAAATGCAGATATGCCCATTAGCATGATGGAATTGGAAATGGGATTCATCATACCAGGTGACATATTTCCATATGTTGGTGATCCAGTGTTGCTGCTGATGTGCCCATGCAAGGTGCGTTTTCTTGTATCTTGCAATGAACATCGGTACCCATTACAGCTGTCAACTGTTATAGCCCATATGAGCTAATGTCCAGAGCATAGTCTATGTGGATTATTGGACTTGCTATTCCTACATTGTATTGTGTGATTAGCTTGGCTGGTGTGCTGTGCTGTGCGTGGTGTGCCACTGCTGTGCTATGAGATGAGGCATATCCTACTTTAGTCGTCACAGACCAGTACTTTCAATAACTGATATGTAATTATTATTAATAAAATAAATACACTATTATATTATTGAATCCATGAATTTTATTAATATCTGAAAATTAAAATGCTTTTAACGCCTGCTGATGACTCTTAAATGTAAAACACGTTAAATATGCTAGCGGCAGGACACATTATGTACCTGGTACAGAAGTTTTATTATTATTTATTATAATTTTATTTCCATGCCTTTTTACGATGATTTTACCAATTATTGTAAAAAGGCACGTAGCCACGAATTTGCCAAGGATGCCAAAAACCTAGCTACGCCTCTGACAATGCTCACCATGGGCATTGGTCACAAGTGGCTGTCCCAGGTGTGCCCTTTGGCTGATTGTTCAGCTGCCATTGAACCAGTCACAGTAGACCCATGACACCAAAGAACAGGAGCACTTAACTATGTCAGCAGTTGTCAAGGTTCTGGCATCTGCATGTCATGCCCCCTCAATCATTCCACATTCAAAGTCTGAAAGATCTCAATACTGACTCATTCTTCCTCACAGACAGTCAAAACTGGTCGCCATGTGTGAAAACTACGAACTCAGTTATTCCAGAATTTGAGTCTTTCACCAGCATCTCAGACCAGTCCATTCCTACATGGGGGAGGTTTGCTAATGCAAAGCCAGCTCAGTGTACTTCACAACATGAGATTGATACATTAAGCAATAAACCTAATTTGATCATTACTTCTTCAAGAGGAGTGTTTCCATTTACAACGGGTTTCCTCAGCCTACAAGTTATTTTTTGGTAGAAATTTTTTCCCACCATAAAGTTCAGTTCAAGGTGTCTTGGTCAGTTAAACCTCAGGTTGTCATGCACTCCTGTACTCCATCCATCCATGTTCTCCTAGGTCTTCCTCTTCTCCTTCTTCCAGGAGTCTGATCATTATTACTTACAAAATTAGGCTATGCTCTACCTGTACAATAATGTTCTATAGTTCTCAAGCACAAGACTTCTGCCCCATTTACTTCAGCATTTTCATGATCAATAATCCAGTGTGACCTTTCAGATCACAGGACTTAACAAATAAAGAGATATGATGAAATTAATTTCCTGGACACTTGTAAACAATTCATTGCTTGAACATTAGTCATAAAATAAGATAATGCTACTAATTTTGGGTTCTTAAAATTTAGAAACTGCTATAATATAATAGATATAAATGCTACAATACAATCCACTTACCATAATAGGATAAAAGAGCAAAATTATAAAGCTACCAAACAATGCCCATGGACCAAGATATAGGCAGGTATAAACTGTAGTAAGCACAAACATTAAGGGGGTAGCAAATGCCAAAACACCATTCATGGCAGCATCAAACAAGCGTTCCAAGTCATTGGCTACATAATTCACTACCTAGACAAAATTATGATAATAAAATAAAACTTTCAAAAAAAAAAAAAAGCAACATATAATTCAATATAATTTCTAGAATTAACAAAAACAAAACATACTGCTGGAAGTATTATTAATTCAATATAATTTCTAGAATTAACAAAAACAAAACATACTGTTAGAAGTATTATTAATTCAATATAATTTCTAGAATTAACAAAAACAAAACATACTGTTAGAAGTATTATTAATCCATTAATGCCCATTGTCATATTTATAGGACAAATACAATATATTTATAAAAATCATTACATTCAATTTATTTCTATCCATTGTTTCTGTGTGCTGCTTATACATCATCAAAATATATTTGTTAGATACAGAAGCCAAATATTTGTAAATACTGATAAACATGGAGAGTCTATAATTGAAGAAATAAATCAGGATTATCTACACATGAACAAAGTTATATGGAAATCACAGCATGGATTTGTTAAGGAGAGATCTCAATTGACAAGCCCAATTAGTTATTATGAGGTAGGCACAAAGAACTGGCATATAAAAAAAAATAAATAAAAAAAAGCCAATTTTGACTTTGTTTGCTCAGATTTTAATGAACCTTTTGATACTATTCAGTGCAAATTAAGACAGTGTGGCATTGGGAGCAAATTATTGCTATGCATAGAAGAATGGTTGAATGGCAGAAGACACAGAGGTTATTAATGGCCATACTTTTCATGGACAACTGTTTTTTATATTTATTAATGATAGTGATATAGGCATATCATGTTTATCCTCAGTGTTTCCTGATGATGCAACAGTGGACAGAGGATTTAATGACAACAACAAGGCTGTGCTACTCCAACAAGTTCTGAATAAATTAGCAAATGAAATGAAAATGGCAATTAATGTTTAACATTGATAAATGTAAAGTACTGCATTTGGGCGGTAATAATCCAAAAATAACATTATATCTCACATTGTGAATACCTTCACAACAAGTTGCCATGATATTTCACTACCTTGAATAAGTAATGCTTCACCAATGGAGAAGACTTACTGTTACTTATTCTCAGTGGATGCCACCACCCAGACGGCACTGTTTCCATATGGATAGGGCATATAGAAACATTAGCCACACTTTCTGCCCCTATTAGACTTGAGAAAAAGGCGAAAAATAAGTAAAAAAGGGGAATAGTAAATAAAAAAGATAAAACCTGCTGTTCGAAACAGAAAGGGGCAGCTACCTCAATCCACTCTTCACTCACACCCATTGCATTAATTTCAGGCCCAATAGGGTTACTTGTCCCAATCTCACTCAGATTCACTCCATGAAAGAGGGCCCAGTCCATGTGACTACTGGATCAGCAGCTGCCTGGAGTTGGACTGACCTGCATGATTTCTAAGGTCATCATCTCTTTCACTCTTCTGACTTTACACATGACCTTTTTCAGACAGGCTGCCACATATGTGGGAGAGAGACCACATGCCTGCAGCCAGCTTGGTCCCTATCCCTTTTAAAACTAAGTTAACAAAATTATTGTGCCCACAGTTTATAACCTATGCTAAACTTTACCACTTAAGCTGCAAATAAATTTTATGGTCTACTAAACAACAAAGAGGTGTGAGATAACACCACTGTTGTAGAAATCTTCGTTCCACTAGTTGTAATAGTTCTAACATCAAAAACCTTCTGATAGCACGTGCATAGATTGAAGACCATACTTAGCCACATCTGTGAAAGTTTCCCCTACTTTTTTCTTTCTAATCTTCCATGCCTGATACTTCCCTTCATTTATGAGAAACAGGATTTGTGTAGCTCTGGAGACAGGAGCAGGAAACTGCAAAAACAATACGTTCTTTCAATAAACACGCTATCCCCATACTCTTATAAACAATAACCTGAAAGCATTGGATGAGACAGGAAAACAATACTGTCTTACACTCCTTGCAATATAGACACTCAGTATTTGAGTAGCCCCAAAATTTGGCTTTGTTCACCTCAACTGGCAGATGCCCATGCATCACCCTCAAAACAAATCACTTTGTGATGCATACCCTATGTGATTGTGAAGATTACTGAACATCTGGGTTATGTCTTGTCCAAACCAGGCACGGGAAATTTGCACTGGTAGTGTGTTCATATCAAACAGCTTACAGTATATTTCTGCAACTTTAAGTTTTCTCCCCATATCTAGACCAAGAGACAGCTGCTGTAAATATTTAATAACCAGCTTATAAAAAGGTGGTATGATTTCTACTGTAGGGCCAGTATGCTCGACACCTAAAAAGATTCCACTGATCAATAGAATTTTCCCATGAGTCCAGTAATTGTCGGGTTGTTATTAATGGACATTTATTATTATTATTTTTTATTATTATTTATTATTATTGGCCATATGGTGCAAGGAAGCCTGAGGCTTGTGCTGCACCAGCAAAAAAAAAAATTCCTGAGTTACCCTGAGAGAGAGAGAGACAGAAGTAGAAAGGAATCACCAAGAAAGAGAAGAATGATGATATTCAGCTCGGGACCCTGGGTGTGCCAAGCCCCTACTCACCAGATGTGAGCCCCTGGGGTTTAGCAAAGGGTAGCCCCAGAATGGTAACGTGACTAACTGAAAAAGAGAGGCCCACTGCTAAGTGTAGTGGGGCCTCGATTCCCTATTGTCTACATTATATCTTGCTCTTGTTAAGACAGTCCACTACGCAGGCTAAAGTAACTGAAGAGATCTAGTGCTTCCTGTAGCAAAATGCCATAAGTTACTGTTAGAATAACATCATCGGTGTTTACAATTTACAATTAGGATGTGGTTCTGGGAGATGAATTCTTCTGATATTTCTAGATTTAGTTAACTACCAAAGTATGGGCTCTAGCGCCACTGAAAAGAGTGCAGGGCTTGGTGGGCAGTCCTGCATAACCCCACACTCTAATTTTATTTTGCCTGAACTATACTCATTGATCAGTATGGTGGTCTTCGCCCATTTGTATAGGCTGACGATAGCTGCCCTCAACAGAGAGCCAGTCTGAACTGTGTGTAATAAGTTCTGCAAATAGTTATGAGAGAGCTTATCAAAGGCTTTTTCTAGGTCAAGAACTGCTAAAACAATGCTATAGAATTTCCGCTTATAGTAGGGTTGTAAATCTCTTAAGAAAAAAAAAGATTAGACACCACAGATCTTCCTGGAACTCCCATATGTCTGGTGAGCACTAATAATGGACCCTAGTTGCCTTTTAAGGTGAGCATTCAATATTTTAGCATACAATTTATAATCTTTTTTTTTATTATTAATTTATTCCCTTATTTCTCGGAGAATGTTTATCAGTTACACAGGTGCGTTCCAACCTACCAACATGAAAGGTCACACCGACAGCAGACCATGGTCACTCGCTGATGAGCCCCAGCAATTCAACGTCTCCTGAAGTGCCCTGACTGCAATTATCTTAAATCTGCAGTGGTAATGCCCATTGATTGAAGTACTAATGTCGAAGTCTTGCACCAGACACCCTTATATGATAAGATTACTGTAGAGACAATAAGGTTACTGTACAGACAATAGCCTGCGTTGTTTCTTTGAGACTTAAGTTATTGTTATATTTATTTTTCTTCATACAATGACAGGTCTCAAAATGTTGCCCTGTGCCTACTATATGGACATCGAGAAGGAACAGTAAACCATTTCTTGCACACAGAAGGTCAGGTTTCTGTAGTTTGATATTGGGGCTCCTTCTGTAGTTTGATACTGGGGCTCCTTTTGGACCACCCAACCCTTCTGGCAAAGTATATTTTGACTATGCTTACAATTGCATCATGGTGCTTGACGCGTAAACCATGCATACGAAAGCACCTCTGGAAAATATGGGTGAGTGACTCAACCGCAATGCATCCAGCCCTGAATATCCTCTCCATACTATGTCCTCTTGACGTTCCAGAGAGGGTAGGAAGAGCATTAATCCTTGTTCTTATAAGGTCTATATATGCATGACTAGACAACAACTTGGTTCCATCGCCCACCCATCGATGCCAAGATCAGAATTTTCCTGATTCACGTAAGCAAGTGCCATCGAAGGATGCATGAGCAGAACTGGAACTAGAGTGGGGCAAGTGGGGCACCAGCCCCAGGTGCAGCATTTTAAGGGCACATTCGACCAGTTATATATTTTAAAATTGCTTCATTTTTGATTTAATTACAGTCGGACCTGTGTTTAACGAACTTCTTTATAGCAAATATTTTTAATTCCTTTTGTTAATTACATTTAAAAGTTTCTGTAGAATGAAGAAAATTTCAATATAATGAACAGATTATGAGAGACTTAACTTTGTAGGCTGTTTCCACCTTTGGCCTTTAGGCAATTTAAGCAATTAGAAAGTGCAAATTAAGGGATAAAGGGATTACCATTCCACAATCTAAGTGGAATATAAAACGTATGCAGCCACCTTTTCCACATACCAAGAAGTCATGCTAGTCAACTTCTTTCTATAGCCAGTCAAAAGATTAAGGCGTATTCCCGACACGGATAATAGCTTCTGGTCAACTTCGTGTTCTTCGTTTAAAATAAAAATAAAAATTTTATTAAAAGAACTACTGCGTTATCTTTGTATGTGTTACTTATGATTCCAGAAATTTTTGTGAGAGTAAAAAAAATTATAAATTTCGGATTTATAATCACTTATGGAAAAAATATCAGGGAGGAAGTGTTTTACAAATTTCGAAAATAACAGAGAACTCCAATTACAAACTTCTATAAAGTATGGCCCATTTTGTGATGTCACACCTCTGAGCTTTTTGGTTTGTCCTCCAGTGCTTAGCCAGTTGGCGAGTTCGCAATTATATTTTGCTTGAATTGTAAAAATGCTCAAGTGTGAGTAGTCGCAGATTAAAAGAAATAAAAGTGTAATTCAAATCTAGTTATTCAGTTGTTTCATCTCCACATTAAAAAAGTAAGTTTTAATAAATTGTTATCAACAAACCTTTCTTTTATGTATTTTGATTTCCTTTAGTTGAACTGTAACCATATATTTTATTTTTATAGGTTATAACATTATATGTAATTATTAGTTATTTAAAGTATATGTTTTATAATTCGATTTTTGTCTCATTTTCAAAATGAATTTAGACAGTAATGAAATTGGGAGGGAGCAGTTCTTGTTAAATTTTTTGAGTAAAGAGTTCCCCATGTTAATTTTTTGAGCAGAACATTTTCCTTGTTAAAATACTTTTATATACTACAAAAATGCAGATTGTGAGCAAACTCCTATTTCAAATAATGTATTATCGAGTTTGTCTTTTTTTAATTTCAATTTGTGCATATGCCTGAATAAAACAATTTTTTAAAATGCTGTTAATGTAGACTAGAATGAAACCATTTTTTAAAATGCTGTTTAAAAAAAACAGCATTTTTAAAAATTGTTTCATTTAGTCTACATGCCTACAATAAACAATATTATTTATTTGGCTGTGCTCTAATTTTAATTAAAATAAAAAATCTTTAAAAATTTAAAATTTATAAGTAAGAATAAGATTTCCAAATGACCAAGTGGGGCAAAATTTCAAAAGAAGAAGAAGTTGAGGGCGCAAGAAGCAAAGAAACTGTCAGATAATTTTCAAAACTGGTTTGGGCCAGTGGAGGTCACTGACCACAATAAAGAAAACACTGTTAGCCACAATTCTTGAAGCTGAAGAACATTGTAGCAAAACAGAGGTTATAACATAATAATATTAATTCTGAAAATGACAAGAAAACTGAGTCTGAAAATGACAAGAAAACTGAGTCTGAAAATGACAAGAAAACTGAGTCTGAAAATGACAAGAAAACTGAGTCTGAAAATGACAAGAAAACTGAGTCAGAGTACGAGTCCCCTCAGATTAAAAAAATGAAAATAATAATTATATCATGCTGAACTTAGATAATCCCACATCTTGGCCATCAAATATTTCTGACAAAATAAGATGTTTTTTAATAGAAAATGGAATGGATCAAGGCAAAGATGACGATTTTGTTATTCTTTATCCGAGGACAGACGTCGATTTTCTATTGATGGTTTGAAAAAAAAACTTCCTAATGGTGAATTTTAGACAGAAATTGCCTGATTTACTCCAAAGTAACTAAATATTTGTATTGTTTTCCATGCATTTTATTTGGAACTAATAAAAATACTGGCAATGTGTCTTCACTAGTCACAGACAGCCTTTTCCTCTTGGAAACACTTATATAGATGAATTCTAAATCAAGAAAATTTGTTAAAACACCATGAACACTTTCTAAAATGGAAATCAATGGAAAAGGATCTAAACAATTCTGAACTTATTGTTGATGCTCTACAAAAAGCTATTTTATCAGAGAAAGAAAAATGGAGAAGAATTTTAAAAATTATTCTGGACACTATTATTTTGTGAAAAAAATAGTCGTGTATTAAGAAGTTCAAATGAGATAGTTGGGAATCTGAAAGCTGGAATATCATTGAAGTTATAAGTCAATATAATAAAGAACTAGCAGAACAAATTTCAAATCATCATAAAGGAACTGTGAATTATTTCTCGCATAAAATTCAAGACTAATTTATATGATTAATTGGAAATGAAATTAGGGCCAGTATTATTTCAAAAATTAAAAAAAGCTAAGTATTGTACTTCTCCTTGTTAACTAATTGCACACCCAATTTATCACATTAGAACAAATGTCCCAAATAATTAGATATGTGCAAATTATTGACGGAAAAATATCAATAGAAGAGAGTTTTGTTGATTTTATAAAAAGTAAAGAAAAGGCTGCCATTGGATTGGCGACAGAAATTCTTGCCAAATTAGAAAAGGATGGGCTTGACATTAAAAATGTAAGGGGGCAGGGATACGATAATGGGGCCAATATGGCGGTAAAATATAAAGCATACAGGCAATAATGATAAAAAAAAATGAATTTGCCACATTTGTACCATGTTCGGCACATAGTCTTAATTTAGCTGGTGTACATGCAGCGTCAGTAATGTCTGGGATGATAAGTTTTAATGGATACTTTGAAGATTTCACTTAAAGGACATACAGATACAAGATGGTCGTCCAAAGAACAAGCTATAAAATCTTTGTTCTTAAAAATAACAAAAGTTCACAAAGTCTTAATTAATATTGAAGATACGTCTGCAAATGCAGAACTACTGATAGTATAGAAATAGAGAAATACTGATAGTATTTCTCTGTCTGCTTTTACAAGTAGACTATCCATTTTTATGAATATTGGCTATATGGAATAAAATCATTCATAATATTGACTGTAAATAAAGCAATACAAGTTACACAGCTTTACATATGTAACTCTTCCTGATTAATAAGCGGACTGATAACAAATCTCCAAGAAGAAATACAGGAAAGTGAATTTCAAGATATTTTTGGATGTGCTGCTACCACAGCAGAAAAAATGGATATACCAGTTACATTTCCAGATGAAAACAGAAGAAACAAAAAAGAATGACACTTTACAAATCTTCAGATGATTTAAATTTATCTGCCAAACAATAATTTTGTATATGTTTTGGATCTTCTTATGAAAAGCTTAAGAATTAGATTTGAAAAACTGAATACTATTTCTTCATATTTTGATTTTATATTTGGAACTTCACTTTCTTTAATTAATAAATCTGACTTGCAGAAGGCTGCTTCCGATCTTGCATTAAAATACAGCAAAGATTTAAATGCATGAGATATTTCAACAGATATTTGAAAAATCATGTTTTAACAATTCTGCAGGATATAAAATTTGTAACCCCTTTACAACTTCTTCAGTTCATTCATGAGTATTGTCTAATAGAATCTTATCCAAATATAGAAATAGCATTATGAATTTTTCTTACTCTGCCTGTAACAGCAGCATCTTGTGAAAGGTGCTTCAAAGCGAGAAAAATTCAATTAAAATAATACACCTTCATTGCATATTTTTAGTTTATGTTATTATGCTAAGAGTACTATATTTTGCAATATTTTGTTTCTATGATTTTATACTAGATATACAGAGTGTCTCAAAAATATTGGTACAAACGTTTAGGGGAGGTATGTAACATCTAAAGGAATATGAATTGCATAGGAACCCATAACCGGAAATGTCATCATAAGTCGGTAGACGGGCGCGGTAGTCGCCGCACGAAGACCATGCATCGATATACGAACTGTGAGCTGCCAGACATGCACCTAGTGTATGGATTAGCAGGGGCAATGGACGAGCCGCTCAACGAATTTATGGAGAACGCTTCCCAGACAGACATGTACCGGACCACCGTTTATTTGCGCATGTGCATCAAAATTTGTGGGATTATGGGTCATTTAGAGGTAACAAGAGTAGTGCAGGCAGACCACGTTCGACGTGAACTATCACCATGGAAGAAAGTGCGTTGAATGCCGTCCAGAATAATCCTACTACCAGCACACGCGTGCCGTTGTTAGGTTTTTAGGAGAATTGGCAACTAAGGCCATATTGCTCCGGGCGGGAATATGCGCTGGTCATTCCCTGACCTTTACGCATCCTCCGTATTTGGTGGTGACGGACTCGAACCCCGGTTTAATCAAGAAGCATGTGCTACATACTGCTGCTTCTTCCCACCTGGCTACGGAGGCGCCTACGCGTGCCGTTGCCTCTGCCTTAGGAGTGTCTCGCTGCAGTGTACAGCATGTCTGGCATGACGATTCCTTACACCCCTTTCATCTCCAAAGGGTTCAGTTACTGCTCCCCCAAGATCATCCTGCACGTATGGATTCTGCGCAGTGGTTTCTCCAAAAAACAGTGTTCAAGACTTGAATTTTCCAGCCTATGTTTTGTTCACAGATGAGGCTTATTTCACTCAGGAAGGCTTATTCAATCAGCACAATGCTCATGTGTGGGCTCACGACAACCCACATGGTGTGCACCCCCCCTCATGCAGCACAACATCGCTTCACAATAAATGGTGGGCAGGTATGGTCGGTGACTGCTTAGTCGGCCCATACCTGTTACCATCCCGCATGAAGTCAGCTAAATATCGGATCTTTCTTGAACAAGTTCTACCAGGGTTACTCGACGATGTTCCAGCAAATGTGAGATGCAACATTTGGTTTCAACATGATGGGGCGCCTGCCCATTATGAAAGGTGTGTTCGTGACCATTTGAACAGGAATTTTTGGCGTCGTTGAATTGGCCATGGTGGACCCATTGCCTGGCCCCCACGCTCACCTGATTAATCGAGCCTTGATTTCTTTCTGTGGGGGGGGGTTCCTCAAATCTATCATGTATGAATCGCCTGTGGAGACGGAAATGGATCTCGTGGCGAGACTCGTCTGCACTGCTGCTACTGTCAAAGAAACTCCAGGTGTGTTCGACCGTGTCCGCCAATCCATGCTGTGTTGGTGTCACACATGCATCACATCTCATGGTGGAACCTTCGAGCATCTGTTGTAACATCATGGAATGCATCCATCTTGTACTCCATTGTTAATATTATGTCAAATAAATGTTTGCCACTAATTACTGTCTTGTGTCATTTCTGCTTCTTGTGCCTCTGCTACTAACTTTCCTGTGACGTTTCCGGGTATGGGTTCCTATGCGATTCACATTCCATTAGATGTTACCTACTTCCCCTAAACGTTTGTACCAATATTTTTGAGACACGCTGTATAAACATAAACTATATGGTTTTCTAATTTCTTTGTAGTTATACATACTTTCTTTATAGTTTATATAGAATTAAATTCTCTGTAGATATAAACGAATATTTGTTTCTTTTTCTTTGATATTTTTGTTTTGTTATATTCACTGTATTATTTAAATATATATTAATAAATATACACAAATCGTAGACCGCTGTAATAGTAATTTTTATAAATTCATAAAGATTGCAGAGGCGTAGCAAGGGGGTGGAAAAGGGGAATATCTCCAGGGCGCTGAGCTTCAGGAATTATCTATCACTATCAGGGGTGTTAGGATGATATGTTGCTCCCGTGCATCGACGACCCTAGTTATGCTACTGAAAGATTGACTACCTTCATATAATGGAGCCATATTTATAATACTTTTGCCCCAGGCATAGGATTGCCTAGTTCCAGCTCTGCATGCAAGAGATGGCTCCACCACCCCTTTAGCAATACCTTTCTTTCAAGTAAGACACTACCATCACATTGCAGCCTCTTGATGTTACTTAACTCGTTTTGTATATGAACAGAGTTAGCTAGTTCTCTAGTCAAAACCAAAGGGGAAAACTGTAGCTTCTCCAGCCTATTTCTTTTCAGGAGGGGGATGGTCCATCTAAGGAACAGAATTCCAAGACCCCCCCCCTATGATGTCAGCACAAATATACACAGTGACTGTATCATAGGGTAGGTGAAGTCATTGCTTGACTGATGACCTCACTTGGGAATCTAGACCATTAAGTTTAGAAGCTGTTACTTTCCCTAGGACCAGACTATTATATTGCCAAGGTATTAAATAGATCCTGAGGATGAAAAGCCTCTGCTGAGGTTTCAAAGGAGCAGTTTTAAGTTTCCCCAACAGATCAACCAAGGAGGCACCAGCCGTCACCCTATCTGATGAGTGAACTCCACACCAAGGTACTGCCATGTAGATGTTATATTGTCGCCTGGAAGGCAACAGTCACATGAAGAAGCTACAGTCAATCGCCTTCAGCTTTTTTGTCTTTACCAGAAGGGACCAAGGACAGTCCAGGACTTAGAGATATTCACCTGAAGTCCACTCTTCCAGAAAAATCGAGCTGCACGATCTAATAAACTTTGAAGTCCGGAGGCCATTGATGCAGCTAGGACGAGATCATCAGTAAATGCTAAGGCATTAATTTTGACAGAGCCAAGATCAAAACCAATGTAAGCCGGGAGATCCTTAATCAGCATATCTTAAATAGCGATACTTGCGTCCAATTTCCAACTTCCTTGTCCATTTTACCCTATTTTTTTAAAAATACAGTTTGAGCCTCTAAAAAGTCTTTCGGGACTTTGTCCATAGTGAAGAATTCCAAGAATATTATAGCCAAAATTGGTCCAATCTCGTTCCAAAATTTTTTATAGAATTTTATTATCAGTCCATCTGGACCTGGCACTTTTCCTCCTTTCATTTCTCATAAAACTAGTGATACTTCTTTCAAAGAGATTGGTTGATCATGCTCCTGTCGATGACCAGCACAGAATAAAGGTAGTTCCCAGCTTACTGGTAAAGCTGGTCCTAGAAATGCTGCATATATGTTTATAAGCATCTGTAAAGCACTCAATAATATCATTGGTGGTATGATATTGATGTGAGCCTGATTGAATCTGCTGAATAAGACAGCTACGTGCCTGTGTTCTACTGAATTGTTTGAAAAAAAAAACAGAGGTTAACACATTTCATTTTGTACTCTTTGCACCCCCACTTCATCATGACAATATTTTAATACTCGCCATACTTCATAAAGGTGTCTTAATCTTTCCCTGTTTTCCACACCTTTTTTGCTCGCTAATTGTTGGAAAGCTGACCTTATTTGCCAGTTTAAAATTTTTCCGGACTTCGCATGTCCAATAATTATATTGTACCAAGTCATGTGTTAGACACTTAATATTGTGCAAGACACTCTGTAAAGGAGCCGGATTTAAGGGCCAGGTGCCTCTTCAATGATCAACTGTTGCAAACAGTGGAAGGTCCATCATCACTAATTTGTGATCAGTAAAAGAGTGGGATCTGGAAATGTTAATTTGCCTAACCCAAGTTGCTTTGCTTGCCATATTACTTGGTGCATAAATACAATCATTGGGTCCTTGAGGTTGTCACAGACATTCTCTCAGATATGCCAAACGAGCTGTGCTTGCTACCTGTGAGTCTAAAACGCTGATGGAACTGATATTCGGATAACACTCATGTCAAGTTGACCCAATTTCGGCAAAGTCCGGACAGTCTGTGACAGCCAAATCCTCTGCTTGCACCCTCACGATGGTGGAGCTGTTAGTAATCCTGGGTATAACTCCATGCACAAGTACATGGTGGGTGACCATACAGGTGTGAACCAACGTAAGCAGGGATCGAGGTGTGGCGCCCACACCACATGGAGGAACGCCGCCCCTCTATGTTACCAGGCAGTACTAGGTGGTAGATAACTCTGATCAACCGGTGCAATACCACCACTTTGCTTATTGGAGGCTTGAAGTGGAGGAACCCAAGTTTAGTCTCTAGAGCTAAGTTCCAGTCAACCCTTCCCCATCTCTTCCATCATGCAGTATGATTGATGACTTTTGAGGTTATGATGAACATCGTGGTGAGATCCAATATTCCTTACATTTCGAGGGTACAGCTCTAAAACGGTGTTCGCAGGCCGGCTGCTAGTTAGTACACCGGACCGAACCTATTGGTAAGTCTCTAGGAGGCTCCTGGATCAGCTAGTGTATAATCTTGCTACCTCTACTCTGCCAGATAGTGACTGGAGGGAGTCCGATTAGTGTGTATGCGGGGAGCATTGTCGAGGCCACGTTATGTCAAGGATCTGGATATATTATTACCATGTGTATGACATATCCAAAAATTTCATTACTTCATACAGCATGTCCCACCCACTTTTTCTTACTATTGAATACACCATGAATTGTCAAACTAATAGAGCAAGCTTATCTGCGAAAAGATCTAAACCTCCCAAGCACTTCCTAATTCATTTCACAACTATACGTGGTCTCAATTCTAATCTCAACGACGTCCATTTCCACTTGCAGTCTGCCAAACCCCATGTACTTTTTCTGACAGAATCTCAGTTATCAGTTGATTCAACTACTGCTCATCTCAGATGCCCAAATTATTCGCTGTATGATTATTTTTGCCTCAAAGGTGGTACTTGTGCATATGTCTGTTCTGATATTCCCTGTCAGAGACTTGGAAATTTGGAATTTCCTCTCTTTGATCTTCTCTGGCTTAAAATCTCTCTACCTCATTGTGTCAAATTCATCTGTTGTCTCTACCGTTCTCCCAACTCCACTAATCACTTGGAGCTCTTTGACTTCCGCTCTTTGCAACTTGACTTTCTCCAGTCCAACTTTCCTAACAGTGAGGTAATTTTCCTTGGTGATTTTAATGTTCACAACTCCAGCTGGCTTCCGTTTTCTAGTCACACCGACCCTGCTGGTCGAGATGCTGAGAGGCTTTTGCAATTACTAATGATCTTGCACAGATTGTTCATTTACCTACAAGAATACCGGACAATCCTAATCATACTGCTGATATGCTTGATCTTTTTCTCACAAACAACCCTTCTAAGTACGCGGTCGAAGTGAGAGGTCAGTTAGGCACTTCAGATCACAACTTGGTGATTGTCTCTTCTCCAATGGAACCTTTATCTTATGGTTATTCCCAACCTCGTGTTGTTTGGCATTACAAGAATGCAAAATGGGATAACCTGTGAGACTTCTTTTCTGCTTTTCCTTGGTCGGATTACTGTTTCAAAAGTTCTGATGTCAATGTTTGCTCAGATCGTGTCAGTGAAATTATTCTTGCAGGAATGGAATCCTTTATCCCACACTGCACTTTAAAATCTCGTCCTTTATCTAAACCTTGGTTTTCCAATAAATGTGCTAAGGCTGTTCAAGAGAAGAATGTTGCATATTGTAATTGGCTTGTTTCTAATTCTTCAGTTTCATTTTCTGCCTACACCAAAGCTTGCAACAATTGTAAAGCAGTTATTAACCAGTCTTGCACAGATTGTTCATTTACCTACAAGAATACCGGACAATCCTAATCATACAGCTGATACGCTTGATCTTTTTCTCACAAACAACCCTTCTAAGTACACGTTCGAAGTGAGAGGTCCTTTAGGCACTTCAGACCACAACTTGGTGATTGTCTCTTCTCCACTGGAACCTTTATCTTATGGCTATTCCCAACCTCGTGTTGTTTGGCATTACAAGAATATAGTTGTACACGTTGGCACTAATGATATTAAGAGTAGGAGACCGGCGGAATTACTTAGCAAGTACAGGTCACTGTTGAAAAAAAGCCGTGAATTAGGGTTGAACTTGAAAGTGTCTGCAATTCTGCCCAGACACGATAGGAGGGAGTATATGATGAGAACCTTGTCGATCAATTCGGTCCTGGAGGGATTGTGCAAGGCTCAAGGAGTAGAATTTTTTTCAGCCTGGACTGTACTTGTTAACAGGAGAGATTGCTTCTACAGGGATGGGATACACTTAAATAGAAAGGGTGCAAGAATTTTTGCTGATGCTGTCGAGGCAGTGTTAGGTGGGTCTGAAAACTGCTAGTTGGGGGGGATACAAGGACTAATAGATTAACAGTAGCCAGTGGCAGAGGTGGAAGTGATTCTTGCACTGCTTCTATTGAAATGAGCAGAAGTCTGAAAAACAAGATGCAGGATATTTCAGAGACTGCTGGTAGTCATTGCGGTACAAGTAAACACATGGGTTGTGTTAGGGTAGCTAAGAATAGAAACAGGTGCATGTATACCTGCGTGTACACCAATGCTAGGAGTTTGGTAAATAAATTTGATGAATTTGAGGTATTGCTCAAAACATCAAAGGCAGATATTGTTGGGATATCAGAGACGTGGTGTCACACAGATATAAGTAATGCGGAACTGGAATTTGGGGAATACAATGTGTATAGAAAGGATAGACAGGACAGGAGGGGAGGAGGGGTTATGCTATTAATTAAGAAACACATAAAGTCCAAGGAAGTGAAGCCAGTCGACATCGATGGACAGGGCAGCGTCGAGTCAGTTTGGTGTGACATAAGCATAGGGAAATCAACATTGAGAGTAGGAGTGTGCTATAGGCCTAATGACTCTGATGAGTATAATAAGATATTGTACAGGGAAATAGAGTGGGCCAGTAAATCAGAGAGTCTTATAATGGGGGACTTTAATTTCCCAGATATTGACTGGAATTTGTGGGTTGGTCACTCGCACACTAGCAAGGCTTTTGTGGATTTATTGGATGATTGTTTTCTACATCAGCATGTTCGTGAGGCAACAAGAGGGAGCAATACTCTTGATCTGATTATCAGTAGTGATTCTTCATGCATTAAGAACCTGCAGATAAATGAACCACTAGGTGGCAGTGATCACAGTGTGTTGAAGTGGGATTTACTCAAGGAGGTAACTACCATCAGAGGTAAAGGGAAGGGTTTTTGTTTTCGTAAAGGCGACTATGATGGTCTGAGACAGTATTTAAATTCTATACAGTGGGACCAACTGATGATGTTACCAACAGCAAACTCAAAATGGGAAGCATTCAAGGAACTAATCTTGGAGGCTACCAGGCTTTACATACCAACTAAGAAATATTGTTCAAGGTTTAGGCCTAAATGGTTGTCAGATGAACAATGAGACATGTGGCAGAGAAGAAAAATGCATGGGATACATACAAATTAATGGGTGACATGGAAGCCTATGATAGATATAAGTTGGTCTGTAACCAAGTCACAAAGGAGATTAGGCAGGCAAAGGCAGACTATGAAAAATCCTTGGCAAAGGATGCAAAGAAAAACAGAAAAGAGTTCTTTACATACTTGAACTCGAAAAGGAAAGGGATGAATCAGATTGGTCCACTGGATATTGATGGTTCAACAGTTGAGGATCCTGCTCAGGTGGCTAACAATCTAAACGAGTATTTTGCATCTACATTCACGCATGAGGAGTTATTCAGGAAGGAGAATGATGTAGGTAAAGTAAACATTGGCAGTGAGCTGGATGATTTTGTAATAACTGAGAGGAAAGTGGAGGAGAGATTGTTGAGGACAAACATAAAAAAGGCACCTGGGGTGGATGGGATCTATCCAGTTATATTAAAGGAGGCAGCAAAGGAAGTAAGCAAACCCTTAGCCATAATTATGAGAGCTTCCTTGGACTCAGGGGAGGTACCTATGGACTGGAGATGTGCAAATGTGACCCCAATTCACAAAGGAGGTTCAAAGGCTGACACAAGTAATTATAGACCTGTTAGTTTAACTTCTGTTCCAGGTAAATTAATGGAGGCACTGGTTAAAGAAGCACTGCAGGATCATCTAGACAAGAATTCAGTTATAGCTCAGACGCAGCATGGTTTTGTTAAGGGCAGGTCTTGCCTGACCAGTTTGATTGGATACTATGATGTAGTCACAAAAGAACTGGATGCAGGGAATAACTTTGATATCATATATTTGGATCTTAGAAAGGCTTTTGATACTGTTGCACATGGAAGACTGCTGCACAAATTGGAGCAGTGTGGCATTGGAGGCAAATTGCTGCTATGGATAAGGGGATGGTTGAGTGGCAGAAGACAGAGAGTGGTAATCAATGGACACTGCTCAATGTGGACTAATGTTATTAGTGGAGTTCCTCAAGGTTCAGTGTTGGGTCCATTGTTGTTTTCGGTGTTTATGAATGATATTGATGATGGGATATCAAGTTTAATGTCCAAGTTTGCAGATGATACAAAGGTTGGCAGGGTCGTTAAGGACAATACTGACGCTATGCTGCTGCAACAGGATCTGGAAAGGTTGAACAGATGGGCTGAGAGGTGGCAAATGAGGTTTAACATCGACAAATGTAAAGTGCTGCATATGGGAAACAGTAACCCCAGAGCAACGTATCAACTCTGCGGTACTACACTGACAGTGGTGGAGAATGAAAAGGACCTGGGGGTAATTGTGCAGGCAGATATGAAGTTCTCTGAGCAGTGCAGACGAGCTGCAAGAGTAGCTCATGGTGTCTTGTCAATGATATACAGGAATTTTTCTAGCAGGGATAAGGAGGTGATTATTCCCTTGTATAAGGCAATGGTAAGGCCACATCTTGAGTACTGTATACAGGTCTGGAGGCCTCATTTCAAGAAGGATGTAGAGCTGCTGGAACGGGTACAGAGAAGGGCAACAAGATTAGTAAATGGAACAAAGGGTTGCTCTTACGAAGAAAGGCTTAAGTTTTGCAAATTACAGAGTCTGGAGACTAGGCACCGGCGAGGTGATCTGATAGAGGTGTATAAGGCTTTGAATGGTTTGAGCATGCTCAATGCCAATGGGATTCTTCATCTTTCTCAGAATAATCACCTCAGAGGGCATAAATTCAAATTGAGGAAGGACGGATGTCGGATAGATGTGCGGAAATTTGCCTTTGGCCAGCGGGTGGTTGGTTGGTGGAACCGACTTCCATCACTTGTTGTTGAAGTTGATAGCCTAAACAAATTTAAAGCTCAACTGGACAGGTATTTCGAACGAACGGAGGGGTGAAATGGGAGTGGGTTTTTTTTTTTTTTTTTTTTTGGCTGATGCTGAATAAGCTTGCTTTCTTGCATCATATGCCCCTGCTAATGCTAATGCTAATGCTAAAATAGGATAACCTGTGAGACTTCTTTTCTGCTTTTCCTTGGTCGGATTACTGTTTCAAAAGTTCTGATCTCAATGTTTGCTCAGATCGTGTCAGTGAAATTATTCTTGCAGGAATGGAATCTTTATCCCACACTCCACTTTAAAATCTCGTCCTTTATCTAAACCTTGGTTTTCCAATAAATGTGCTAAGCCTGTTCAAGAGAAGAATGTTGCATATTGTAATTGGCTTGTTTCTAATTCTTCAGTTTCATTTTCTTCCTACACCAAAGCTCGCAAAAATTGTAAAGCAGTTATTAATCAGTCCAAACTAGAGTTTGAACAGGCTAAGAGTAGAAAACTTGCTTTTTGCCCTAATGGTAGCCGAGCATTCTGGTCTCTTGCCAAAGCTATTGGCCGCAACTTTTGCCCATCCCTGCTCCCACCTCTGTCCAAACCAGATGGTTCTGTTGTCACTTCAGCCAAGGATAAAGCTGACCTGCTAGCATCCCATTTTTCTTTCAACTCATGCATTAACGATCTTGGTAAAACACCTCCCACTATTCCAAACACGCTCCATTCAATGCCTCCTGCGGTCTTCCGTCAAAAGGATGTCAGAAGGATTTTGACGAATCTTGATGCTAAGAAAGCTCCAGGTCCCGATGGTATTTTTCCACTTGTTCTCAAAACCTGTGCTCCTGAACTTACTCCTATTCTTTGCCGCCTTTTTTCACTTTCTTATTCCAAAGGTGTTTTTCCTTCTGCTTGGAAATTTGCTCATATCCAGCCAGTTCCTAAAAAGGGTGACAAATCCCTCCCATCCAATTATCGTCCTATTGCAATTATTTCTACTCTTTCTAAAGTAATAGAGAAATCAATTAACTGCCAAATTTTAATCTACCTAGAAACCTTCCGTCTGATCAACAATCGCCAGTATGGATTCCATCAGCGTCGATCCACTGGTGATATTCTGGCTTATGTTACCCATTTATGGACTAATTCAATGGAAAGGTTCGGTGAAACACAAGTAGTTGCTCTTGACATCTCAAAGGCTTTCGATCGTGTTTGGCATCAAAGTCTTCTAAACAAGCTTCCATCTTATGGTTTGCCAAATGTTTTTAGTAATTGGTTATCCAGTTTTCTCTCTGATCGCTCACTGAGGGTGATGGTAGATGGCTCCCTGTCTTCTAACTTCTCCACTAATGCCGATGTCCCCCAAGGTTAAGTTCTTTCCCCCACTCTTTTCCTCTTGTATATTAATGACCTTCTTCCATTGACTGGAAATCCTATCCATAGTTTTGCCGATGATAGCACATTGCATTCCACTTTCCATTTTGAGAAACCTTGTCCTACTCAATCAGCTTCAACTTCTCGAAAATTTGCTACCAATTCCTTAAATGCCGATCTTCAGGTAATTCTCCAGTGGGGCAAAGACAACTTAGTTGATTTCAACCCTTCTAAAACTCAGTCTTGTCTTATATCTCGCAAAAAGGATTCTTCTGCTCCTATGCTTATCTTTAGTGACACTCCGATTTCTAGGCAAAATGATATATCTCTTTTGGGTATTACCCTGACTTCTAATCTCTCTTGACACAAGCACATTACAAATATTGCTTCCTCTGCATCTAAAAAACTTGGTTTTCTCTTTCACTCTCGGCGTTACTTTTCTTCCAAACAGCTATTCACTCTGTATAAATCGCAAATCTGCCCTGCTATGGAATATTGTTCCCATATCTGGGGTGGTGCCCCCAAAACCTCTCTCTCAGGCTTCTTGATTCCATTCAGAAGAGAACAGTTAGGTTAATTAATGACTCATCTCTAACAGAATCTCTGCATTCGCTGTCTCATAGAGATATTGTTTCTGCTGCATGCCTCTTCTACAGATACTTCCATGGGCACTGTTCTTCTGAATTAGCTTCTATAATTCCTGCTCTCTCTTTCAAAAGAGTCCGAAGACATGCCGCCACCAGACAACATCCATTTACTGTCCCACTTCAAACTCACAGAACCAACTTTTCATCTTCCTTATTTATTCATTCAACTGCTGTTTTCTGGAACAAACTTCCTTCATACGTATTTCCTGAAAATTACAGTCTACAGAAGTTCAAGTCCAATGTCAACAAATATCTTCTTTCATCTTCTCAACCTCCAACCCAAGCACGGTACTAAGTACTATAGGTTCTAACACCTCTCGTGTTTGGGGTTTACATAAAAAAAAAAAAAATCAATGTGGGTACTCACAGTGCCTCTAAACCAAGTCGGACCATGTATTATAGGGTTTTGTAACCGCCATACGTTAGTGAGATCGTACTTCAAACAAATGTCCTTCAACTCCGAGGTACCCCGCATACCTCCTGCAAGATAGCCTGTGCCCATCTTATCTTTGATGGTCTCCACCAAGAACAATCCAGTGGGCACCCAACATAAATGGATGCAAGTTGTTAAATACCCATATCTGTTCTGGGGCAGCATTTGGCACGTAGACATTGTTCAAACATATTTGTATGCATGTCTAATTTCCCATCTATACAGACCACCCTGCCTTCTACATCTCTTTGAAGGTTACTAAACTTTCCTATAATGGGTGGCAAGATTATGATATCCCCACCACCCCCTGGCATTTCTTTCTCCAAAAACTTAACATTTGAATATATTTTGAAATTTTCGTATTTGAACAATATTTTAAAAATGACTTTCCTGAATAAATAAAATTTTAATGCCAAACAATAACGTAATTCTTCAAACATGATACTGGGTGTATCCAAGGGCAAAGTCCCGTACATTCAGCGTGCCAATAACTACCATGTGTATAAATACAACCCAGTATGGAGGCTCCTAGTTGAAACAGAGATGCCCCCAATTCGGAAACATCATCATCATCATCAGCCATTTTCAATCCACTGCAGGATGAAGGCCTCTCCAGCAACTTTCCAGTTCCTTCTGTTTTGAGCACTGGCCATCCATTTACTACTCAAAAACTCATGAATTTCATCTATCCATCTCCGCCTTTGTCTTCCAGGTTTTCTTCTAGCTCCTCTTGGGTACCATTCTGTTAACATACTACAACATTCAGAAACATTTGTTAACATTCGGAAACATACTACTGTAAAACCAGAACAATTGTTTTGATCTGGTTTTACAGTAACCAGAACAAGACACCATGAGCAACTGAGGTGAGCTACCTTCCCCAAATCAATTCACAAAAAAGCATGATTCACCTAAAGTGTCCCTTATTGACAGTAGAATATCCTTAATTTTGTGTGTTGTATAAATTGCAGAAGGTACTTTATACCCTCAATTGCTTTGTTATCACTTCTTATAGTCGTAACATTGCCTGCTGCCACCCCTTCAGATTCCGCCTGAAAATATTTAATTTCCTCCGTATCATTCAAGTCAGTTACTGTTTTAGCGATCTGTTTTTTTACTGCGGGATGTCTGTCGAGAGACATTCGCACACTTTAACACATTTGATTCACTTATTTGCTCACTGGCTTAATCTGTGTTCCCTTGATATCAGTAGTAACTTCAGTTTCATTGTCTCTTTCTACATGTAATATCTGTATTACTAAGGGCTCAGGATGCTGACGTGAAGCGTGTCAGCATAAAATTTCTAAGGACATTAGCATTAGCAGAGGCATATGATGCAAGAAAGCAAGCTAATGCAGCATCAGTCAAAAAAAAAAAAAAACCACTTCACCCCTCCGTTCATTCGAAATACCTGTCCAGCTGAGCCTTAAATTTATTTAGGCTATCAACTTCCACGACAAGGGATGGAAGTCTGTTCCACCAACCAACTTACCCGCTGGCTAAAGGCAAATTTCCGCATGTCTATCCTACATCTGTCTTTGTCAATTTGAATGTATGCCCTCTCAGGTGATTATACTGAGTAAGAGGAAGAATCCCATCAGTACTGAGCATGCTCAAACCATTCAAGGCTTTATACACCTCTATCAGATCACCTCGCTGGTGCCTAGTCTCCAGACACTGTAATTTGCAAAACTTAAGCCTTTCTTCGTAAGAGTACCCCTTTGTTCCATTCACTAATCTTGTTGCCCTTCTCTTATAATGGGGGATTAAAATCCCCCATTATAAGACTCTCTGATGTACTGGCCCACTCTATTTCCCTGTACAGTTTCTTATTATACTCATTCCAGCAGCTCTACATCCTTCTTGAAATGAGGCCTCCAGACCTGTATACAGTACTCAAGGTGTGGCCTGACCATTGCCTTATACAAGGGAATAATCACCTCCTTATCCCTGCTGGAAAAATTCCTGTATATCATTCACAAGACACCATGAGCTACTCTTGCAGCCTGTCTGCACTGCTCAGAGAACTTCATATCTGCCTGCACTATTACCCCCAGGTCGTTTTCATTCTCTAACACTGTCAGTGCAATACCACAGAGTTGATACGTTGCTCTGGGGTTGTTGTTTCCCATATGTAGTACTTTACATTTGTCAATGTTAAACTTCATTTGCCACCTCTCAGCCCATCTGCTCAACCTTTCCAGATCCTATTGCAGCAGCATAGTGTCAGTAGTGTCCTTGACAACCCTGCCAACCTTTGTATCATCTGCAAACTTGGACATTAAGCTTGATATACCATCATCAATATCATTTATAAATACAGAAAACAATAATGGACCCAACACTGAACCCTGAGGGTCTCCACTAATAACATTAGTCCACGATGAGCAGTGTCCATTGATTACCACTCTCTGTCTTCTCCCCCTCAACCACCCCTTTATCCATAGCAGCAATTTGCCTCCAATGCCACACTGCTCCAATTTGTGCAGCAGTCTTCCATGTGCAACAGTATCAAAAGTCTTTCTAAGATCCAAGTATATAATATCAAATTTATTCCCTGTATCCAGTTCTTTTGTGATTGCATCATAGTATCCAATCAAATTGGTCAGGCAAGACTTCCCCGTAACAAAACCATGCTGTGTCCAAGCTATAACTGAAGTCTTGTCTAAATGATCCTGCAGTGCTTCTTTAACCAGTGCCTCCATTAATTTTCCTGGAACAGAAGTTAAACTCACAGGTCTATAATTACTTTTGTCGGTCTTTGATCCTCCTTTGTGAATTGGGGTCACATTTGCACATCTCCAGTCTATGGGTACCTGCCCTAAGTCCAAGGAAGCTCTCATAATTATGGCTAAAGGTTTGCTTACTTCCTTTGCTGCCTTCTTTAATATAACTGGATAGATCCCATCCACCCCAAGTGCCTTCTTGTGTTTATCTTCAACAATTTGTCCTGTCATACCCCTCGCTGAATAACACCTCGTGTTTGAATGTCGATGCAAAATATTCATTTAGTTTGTTAGCTACCGGAGTAGGATCATCAACAGTTGACCCTTCAATATCAAGTGGTCCAATCTCATTCATCCCCTTTCTTCTAGAGTTTACATAAGTAAAGAACTCTGCTGTTTTTCTTTGCATCCCTTGCCAAAGATTTCTTGTAATCTGCCTTTGCCTGCCTAACCTCCTTTGTAACTTGGTTACAGATCAACTTGTATCTATCATAGGCTTCTGTGTCACCTGTTAATTTATATGTATCCCATGCATTTTTCTTCTCTGCCATATGTCTCATTAGTTCACCTGACATCCATTTAGTCCTAAATCTTGAACAATATTTCTTGGTTGGTATGTAAACCCTAATAGCTTCCAAGATAAGTTCTTTGAATGCTTCCCATTTTGAATTTGCTGTTGGTAACATCTTCAGTTGGTCCCACTGTATAGAATTTAAATACTCTCTCAGACCATCGTAGTCGCCTTTACGAAAGCAATAACCCTTCCCTTTACCCCTGATGGTAGTTACCTCTTTGAGTAAATCCCACTTCAGCACACTGTGATCACTGCCACCTAGTGGTTCCTTTATCTGCAGATTCTTAATGCATGAAGAATCACTACTGATATTCAAATCATAAGTATTACTCCCTCTAGTTGCCTGCCAAACATGCTGAGGTAGAAAACAATCATCCAATAAATCCACAAAAGCCTTGCTAGTGTGTGAGTGACAAACCCACAAATTCCAGTCAATTCTTCTCTTTCTTGGTGATTCCCTTCTACTTTTCTCTCTCTCAGGATAACTCAGATTTTTTTTTTTTTTTTTTTTTTTTTTTTTGCTGGTACAGCATAAGCCTCAGGCTTCCTTGTACCATATAGCTAATAATAATAATAATAATAATAATATCCGGGAAATTAAAATCCCCCATTATAAGACTCTCTGATGTACTGGCCCAGTCTATTTGCCTGTAAAGTAAAGTCAAGTGCAGCCATTATCAATCCACTACAGGATGGAAGCCTCCTCAACAATTCATGCTGAGGGAAATGGACCATAATCTGCCACGCTGGTCCAGTGCGGGTTGGCAGATCGACCGTATTCAGCAGTCAGGGGCTTGTACCCCGATCTACTCAAAGAGCGTGTGCTACTGCACTCCTGCTCCTGCCCACTCGGCTACGGAGGCCAATTATTTCCCTGTACAGTTTCTTATTATACTCATCAGAGTCATTAGGCCTATAGCACACTCCTACTCTCAATTTTGATCCCCTAATGCTTATGTCACACCAAACTGACTCGACACTGCACTGTCCAGCGATGTCGACTGGCTTCACTTCCTTGGATTTTATGTGTTTCTTATCTAATAGCATAACCCCTCCTCCCTTCCTATTCCTGTCTATCCTTTCTGTAGACGCTGTACTCCCCAAATTCCAATTCTGCATTCCTTATATCTGTGTGACACCACGTCTATGATATCCCAACAACATCCCCCTTTGATGCCCTTTGCAACACCTCAAATTCATCAAATTTATTTACCAAACTCCTAGCATTGGTGTACACGCAAGTATACACACACCTGTTTCTATTCTTAGCTACCCTAACACAACCCATGTGTTTACTTGTACCACAATGACTCCCAGCAGTCTCCGAAATATCCTGCATCTTGTTTTTCAGGCTTCTGCTCATTGCAACAGAAGCAGTGCAAGAATCGCTTTCACATCTGCCAGTGGCTACTGTTAATCTATTAGTCTTTGTATCCTCCCAAACGGCGCCTCCGTAGCCAGGTGGGAAGGAGCAGCAGTGCGTAGCACACGCTTCTTGATTAGACCGGGGTTTGAGCCCGTCACCACCAAATACGGAGGATGCGGAAAGGTCAGGGAATGACCAGAGCAATATGGCCTTAGTTGCTAATGCTCCTAAAAACCAAATAACAACAAAAACAAATCCTCCCCAAGCTAGCAGTTTTCCGACCCACCTAACACTGCCTCGATATCATCAGCAAATATTCTTGCACCCTTTCTATTTAAGTGTATCCCATCCCTATTGAAGCAGTCTTTCCTGTTAACAAGTACAGTCCAGGCTGAAAAAAATTCTACCCAAGGCTCAATCTGGAAAGATTGAGCCTTGCTCAATCTTTCCAGAGCCGAATTGATCAACAAGACTCTCATCATATACTCCCTCCTATTGTGTCTGGGCAGAATTGCAGACACTTTCAAATTCAACCCTAATTCACGGCTTTTTTTCAACAGTGACCTATACTTGTTAAGTAATTCTGCCGGTCTCCTACTCTTAATATCATAAGTGCCAATGTGTACAACTATATCACCTTTTGTGCCCTTAAAAGATGATATCTGCTCTACAACGTCATCAACCTTTGGTTCTGTTCCACCTATCCTTTTTACAAAGCATGTTTCCCTGACAATAGTCACCAACAACTACTAGTTCCTGTGGGACCAGCGCATTCTGCCTCGGGGGTTGCCGCTGTGTTGCGTGATGAACAAGTGCAAGCTCTGGCGTTGATGTGGGCAGCTGAGAGCTTGATGGGCCCCTCAATTTAGTTCCTTCGAGGGCAGGGCATCCGCCCTGTAATAACATGTAATAACTGCTTTATGATCACTAAGAGTGTGCACTGTTTCTTTACAGTTTAAACATTTTATTCATGTACAGAAAGCTGCTTCATGCTCCTACACTCCACATCACAGGCAAACTCATTCCACCCCCTCTATAATTCTGTAGGAGGCAATAACCCACAACATAGACAATATTAGGAGCTGGTTTCTTCATATCAGTGGTTACAGCTATTTTCCCAGACTAGACCGGTCGCTTGGCATACATTAGCCCTCGACTTTAACTACTTTTCCATATTTAGTTAATTCAGTATGCAAAGGCATATCAGACATTTCTACCAGATATTGATCTATTAAAATAGTCCTCCA
This sequence comes from Mastigoproctus giganteus, assembly GCF_048544385.1. Taxonomy (NCBI): domain Eukaryota; kingdom Metazoa; phylum Arthropoda; class Arachnida; order Uropygi; family Thelyphonidae; genus Mastigoproctus; species Mastigoproctus giganteus. The sequence goes on along the minus strand of NW_028328292.1, from coordinate 8,451,187 downwards.
AAATCTTCCTACTATTTCAGGCTTAATATTTTTGTCTCAGGCTTCCTTGCACCATACGGCTAATAATACAATACAATACAATTTTTTTTTACAATACAATACAATTTTATTTATCAAGAGAATTCGTTTACAATAAATGTATAATAATAATAATAAACTAGCCATCATGAAGATAAAATTCCAAAAAATTAAAAATAAAATAAATATTTTTGTGTCGAACAGCACTCAACAATCCCACACTAACAACTACTAGTATCAGCAGGAAAAAATAACTCAAATAAATTAATAAATGGTCTTACCAAACAATAGAACTTCTGGCAAAGACAACCTATAAAAAACGCACCTAGAAGCAACCTCACTTCAGTGGGTGGGCAGGTACCCCAGCATTGAAATAGTGAGAACCCAGTTATGTAGTATAACTTCTCACTATGAAAGAGGTCTGATGGTGTGCAATAATTTAAACTAAAGGACATTTCTTGGTGAGAGCCTTAGACTACGAAGGAGTTTACTGACATATGGGTTTAGTGCAATTACATCATTTTTATATATAGCAAACTACCAAGGTAGACGAATTGGCATCGTTTTCATTATATCTCATATTGTGAATACCATCATAACAAGTTGCCATGATATTGCACTACCTCAAACAAGTAATGCTTCACCAATGGAGAAGACAATTGTTACTTATTCTCAGCAGACAAGTCTTCTGCACTGGTGAAGTGTTACTTATTCGAGGTAGTGCAAAATCATGGCAACTCGTTGTGAAGGTATAATTAAAATGATGCTAATTCATCTACCTTGGTAGTTTACTATGCATAAAAATGATGTGATTGCACTAACCCATACTTTAAACTCCTTTGTAGTCTAAGACTCTAGCCAAGAAATGCCTTTTAGCTAAAATATCCATAATTATATTTCGCCTTTTGATCCCCATTTTTGAACCAGGAAGACACTTGCACACATAGGAACCTCCCCAGAATCCAAGGATGATCTCATATCTGATGAGTATAATGAGCAATTGTGCAGAGAAATAGAGTGGGCCAGTAAATCAGAATGTCTTATAATGGGGGATTTTAACTTTCCAGATATTGACTGGAACTTGTGTATTGGTCACTCGCACACTAGCAAGACTCTTGTGGATTTATTGGGTGACTTTTTTATACAACAATATGTTCGAGAGGCAACCAGAGGGTATTCCCTCTGGTTGTAATCTGCCTTTGCTACTCTTGATCAGATTATCAGCAGTAATAATTCATGCATTCAGAATTTGCAGATAAAGGAACCACTGGGTGACAGTGATCACAATGTACTGATGTGGGAATTACTTAAAGATGTAACTACCATCAAGGCTAAAGGAAAGGGATTTTGTTTTCATAAAGGTGACTACAGGGGTCTCAGACAGTTTTTAAATTCTGTACAGTGGGGTCAACTGATGATGATGTTACCAACATTGAATTCTAAATGGGAAGCCTTCAGGGACTTAATTTTGAAGGCTACTAGGCTTTTCATTCCAACTAAGAAATACTGTTCAAGGTTCAGGCCTAAATGGATGTCAGATGAATTAATGAGGCTCGTGGCAGAGAAGAAACATGTATGGGATGCATATAAAGTATCAGGTGACACAGAATCCTATGACAGGTATAAACTAGTCTGTAATCAAGTCACAAAGGAGGTTAGGCAAGCAAAGGCAGATTACAAGAAATCTTTGGCAAAAGATGCAAAGAAAAACAGCAAAGAGTTCTTTACTTATGTAAATTCTAGAAGGAAAGGGATGAATCAGATTGGACCACTTAACATAGATGGAATGACTATGATGATGAAGCTCAAGTAGCTGATAAACTGAATGAGTATTCTGCATCTACATTCACACATGAGAAGTCATTCAATGAGAGGAATGCCAGAAGTTTATCAAACGCTGACAGGGAGCTAAATGATTTTGTAATAACTGAAAGCAAAGTGGAGGAGAAATTGTTGCAGTTAAACATAAGAAAGGCACCTGGGGTGGACAGGATCTATCCAGTTATATTAAAGGAGGCAGCAAAGGAAGTAAGCAAACCTTAGCCATAATTATGAGAGCTTCCTTGGACTCAGGGGAGGTCCCCATGAAACCATGGGGTTCATGGGGACCTCCAATGAACCCCCATGCAAATCTTTCACCAATTCACAAAAGGGATTCAAAGGTGACACAAATAACTACAGACCTGTTAGTTTAATTTGTGTTCCGGGGAAAATAATGGAATCACTGGTTAAAGAAGCATTGCAGGATCATCTAGACAAGACTGCAGTAATAGTTAAGACACAGCATGGGTTTGTTAAAGGGAAGTCTCGTCTTACCAATTTGAGTGGATACTATGATGTGGTCACAAAGGAACTGAATGCCAAAAATAATTTTGATATCATATACTTGGATTTCAGGAAAGCTTTTGATACTGTTGTACATGGAAGACTGCTGTACAAATTGGAGAGGTATGGCATTAAGGGTAAGCTGCTACAATGGATAAAGGGATGGTTGAGTGGGAGACAACAGAGAGTGGTAATCACTGGACACTGCTCTTCATGGACAAATGTTGTTAGTGGAGTTCCACAGGGTTCGGTGTTGGGCCCATTGTTGTTTTGTATATTTATAAATGATATTAATGAAGGTATATCAGGTTTAATGTCCAAGTTTGCAGATTATACAAAGGTTGGCAGGGTTGTTAACGACAGTAAAGACAGTTTGCTACTTCAACTGGATCTAGATAAGTTGGGAAAATGGGCTGAGAAGTGGCACTGAAGAAATCACTACCCATATGCAGTACACTGACAAATGCAAAGTACTGCATATGGGTAGCAATAACTGAAGAGAAACTTACCAAATCTGTGGTACTACACTCAGAGAAGTGGAAAGTGAAAAAGACCTGGGCGTAATTGTGCAGTCAAATATGAAGTTCACTGATCAGTGTAGACGGGCTGCCAGGGCAGGTCATGGAGTCTTGTCAATGATATATAGGAATTTTGCTAGCAGGGACGGAGAGGTGATTATCCCGTTATACAAGGCAACGGTCAGGTCACACCTAGAGTACCGTGTACAGGTCTGGAGGCAGGAAAGATGTAGAGTTGCTAGAACAAGCACAAAGAAGGGCAACAAGACTGGTGAGGGGAACAAAGGGGTGCTCTTACCAAGAAATGCTTAAGTTCTGCAAATTTCAGCGCCTGGAGAGTAGGTGATCTGATTGAGGTGTATAAGGCCTTGAATGGGTTGAGCAAGCTGAATGCTGATGGGATTCTTCCTCTTGATCAGACTAAGAACCTGAGGGGGCACAGTTTCAATTGAGAAAAGATAGTTGTAGAATAGATGTGCAGAAATTTGCCTTTAGCCAGAGGGTAGTTGATTGGTGGAACAGGCTTCCATCTTTTGTTGTGGAAGCTAATAGCTTAAATAAATTTAATGCTGAGCTGGACAAGCATTTGGAGTGAATAGATGGGTGAAATGGGAAGGGTTTTTTTTTTTTTTTTTTTTGGCTGATGCTGCATAAGCTTGCTTTCTTTTATTGCATGCCTCTACTAATGCTAATGCTAATTATGTCTAAAGGTTTGGTAACCTCTATTGCTACCTCTCTTAATACAACTGGATAGATCACATTTACTGCTCCAGGTGCCTTATTTACTTTTAGCTTCAACAATTTCTCTACCATTTTCCTCTTAGTTATCACAAAATCATTTAACACCATTAGAATTTCATATACTTTTGGCATCCTCATCTCTAAAAAGTTCTTCACATGTGAATGTAGATGCAATGAAAAATATCTATTTAGTTTGTCAGCAACCTGAACAGAATCATCAACAATTATACCATTCATATTTAGTGGACCAATATAATTCATCCCTTTCCTTCTAGCATTTTTTTCTTTCTGCCTTTCTTTGCATTCTTTGCCAGAAACTTCTCCCAATTTGCCTTAGCTTGCCTAATACCCTTCATTATTTCATTGCAGACTAGTTCATATTCACTGTAAGATTCTGTATTTCCTAATAACTTATATGCTTTCCACATATTTTTCTTCTTTTGCCACTAGTCTCATCATTCATCTGTCATCCATTTAGGTCTTAGACTAGAACAGCATCTCAGTATGAAAAAGCCTAGTAGCTTCTATAATTAGTTCTCAATGCTTCCCATTTAGATATGCACATGACATTATCATTTGGTCTCACAAAATAGAATTTTTAAAACAGTCTGAGACCATTGTACTCACCTTTAGGTAAGCAAAATGTTCCTCTACCTTTTCATTTGATAGTAGTTATATCTTTAAGTAGATCCCATATCAATACCCTCTGATCATTGCCACTAATTCACTAGTTCCTTTATCCCCTGATAATCCAATCAAGAGTACTGCTTTCTCTCACTGTCTCTCTAACATGCTGGTGTAGAAACCTGTCATCCAATAAATCCAGAAATCTCTTGCTATTGTGTGAGTGACCAACCCACAAGTTCCAGTCAATATTAAAAAAGTTATTCTGATCTGCTAGATCACTCTATTTGTCTGTAGAGTGTTTGTTATATTCATCACAATCATTATGCCTATAACACACTCATACTCTCATTTTATTTTCCAAGTGAATATGTCATACCAAACTGACTCAACATTGTGCTGGACACTCATGTCAACTGGGTGCACTGCCTTGGATTCCATATGCTTTTAAACTAAGAACATACATAACTCCTCCTCACCTGTTATCCTTCTGTACACATTGTGCTCATCATATTCAAAGTCTGCATCCCTTATGTCTAAGTGGGGCTGTTTTCAATATTCCTACAATGTCCGTGTTTGATGACCTAACCATTCTCAAAGATTATACTATCTTTTACTAACAGAAAAAAAATTCAATGAGAAAATTTGTTTCTATGCCATTTGCTTTTAAAGTTATGGCCAAAAAAATCCATGTTATGATACTATATGTTCAAAAAAAAAAAAGAAAAAAAAAAAGATGCTAGTAATATGAAAATAATATTCTGTATTTAGAGTTCATATAATTTTGTTAATCAGTGAAAAGATAAATAAATATATAAAAAATAACAACAATTACTGCATTATAAAAGTATAAAATGACTTTGGTTATTCAGAACCTGTAAGGTGACTCATTACAAAAGTTTTGCACCCCCCCCCCTTTTTATGATTAATAACTGAAACTTTCTCTACCTTCTTAAATAAAGACCTAATTTTACTCAAGTTGCTTTTAAGCAATATTTTATGGTTTTCACAGACAATTATGTACAATTATAGATGCCATGTGCCACTTTTTTTCAAACTTTCATTTTTCACAGGTGCACAGTACCACATAGATGGCTCTCCTATTTATTGATTGAGTCAATAAATATCCCATAAATATCCTAGAATGGACTGCCATTCTAGTTCACTTGTTGCCCAGAGTGAAGTGGCATTATTAGAGTTTATTCCATTTTCTAAAATGTACAACAAGTACAATCCTATGGATTAAAAAGAAACTACTGTCCACACTATTCTATTTCAAGGAAAGCCACTACATATGATCTCCTATAAACTTTCAAATATGCAATTGGCAAAACGTGATACATTGGAAAGGGTTTCTTTTACTGCAATCATTACTGTAATTATTTTTGTGAAGAGCTTCAGATGATGATAAATAATTAGATAAGACTGCAGTAGTAGTTAAGGCACAGCATGGGTTTGTTAAATGAAGGTCTTGTCTGCCTGATTTGATTGGATACTATGATGTGGTCACAAGGGAACTGGATGCAAAAAATAATTTTGATATCATATACTTGGATTTCAGAAAAGCTTTTGATATGATTGCACATGGAAGACTGCTGTACAGGTTGGAGCAGTGTGGCATTGAGGGCAGATTGCTACAATGGATGGGGGAGAATGATTGAGTGGGGGGATGACAGAGAGTGGTAATCAATGGACACTGCTCTTTGTGGACTAATGTCATTAGTGGAGTTCCCCAGGGTTTGGTGCTGGGCCTATTGTTGTTTTGTGTATTCATCAATGATATTGATGAAGGTATATTAGGCTTAATGTCCAAGTTTTCAGATGATACAAAGGTTGGCAGGGTTGTTAATGACAGTAAAGATGTATGCTGCTACAACTGGATCTGGATGAGTTTGGCAGATGGGCTGAGAAGTGGCAACTGAACTTTAACATTGACAAATGCAAAGTACTGCATATGGGTAGCAGTAACCCATGAGAAATGTACCAATGGTGTGGTGCTATGCTCAGGGAGGTGGAGAGTAAAAGAGACCTGGGATAATTGTGCAACCAGATATGAAGTTCACTGAGCAGTGCAGATGGGCTTCAACAGCAGGTCATGGAGTCTTGTCGGTGATATATAGGAGTTTTGCTAGTAGGAACAAGGAGGTGATTATGCCATTGTACAAGGCAATGGTCAGGCCACACCTTGAATACTGTGTATGTACAGGTCTGGTGGCCTCGTTTTGGGAAGGATGTGGAGTGTCTGGAATGAGTGCAGAGAAGGGCAACAAGATTGGTGAGAGGAATGAGGGGGTGCTCACAAGACAGAACTTAATTCTGCAAATTGCAGAGCCTGGAGACCAGGCACATGCAAGGTGATCTGACTGAGGTGTATAAGGCCTTGAACGGTTTGAGCAAGCTCAATGTTGATGGGATTCTTCCTCTTGCTCAGATAAAGAACCTGAGGAGCCATAGATTGAAATTGAGGAAAGACAGTTGTAGACATAAATTCAAGTTACGGGGGGAAATGTTTAGATTGGACTGCAGGAAGTTTTATTTTAGCCAGCGAGTTATAAATTACTGGAATAAGTTGCCTTCATGGGTGGTAGAGGCCGACAGTTTGGGGAAATTCAAAGGTCATCTGGATAGTACTTTCGGGTAAGGGAAGCGCATAGGATGATAGGTTTAATTTCCTTTTTATTTATTTTTTATTTTATTATTTTTTTTTTATTTATTATTTTTTTTATTTATTAATTATTATTATTTAGTTACTTATTTATTTTTTGTTTTTATCATTGTTTTGTTCGGATTTTTTTTTTTTTTTTTTTTTTGGCTGGTGCAGCATAAGCCATAGGCTTTCTTGCACCATGCGGCCGTTACTAATACTAATACTAATACTAGAGTAGATGTGTGGAAATTTGCCTTTGGCCAGCGGGTGGTTGATTGCTGGAGCGGACTTCCGTCTCTTGTTTTTTGTGGAAGCTGATAGGGTAAATAAATTTAGGCTAAGTTGGACAAGCATTTGGAGTGAACAGATGGGTGAAATGGGAGGTTTTTTTGGCTGATGCTGCATAAGCTTGCTTTCTTGCATCGTATGTCTCACTGCTCTCCAAATAATCTATTTTATAATTTGTTGTCGATTTTGAATTAAGAAATACTGCTGAATACATATTGGAGTCCATAGGCTTCCAATGGTTTACATTAAATAGAATACTAAGTTGAAAAAAGCACACAAGCATAATTTTAAAATTTTGGTTACCAATTTATTTATTTTATCAAGTTTAAAATGGACCGCAACTTTATTTTCCATATCAAAAAAATACACACCAAGTGTTCTTGTTTGAGAAAAGCATCACAAATAGATGTTCCTGGTTGGAATAAATTGTAACATCTAACCATTTATTCCAACTCAACTGACTTCTTCCTTAGAAACCACTGAGTCCTGGAAAGAAGGTCAATAACTAGTAAGAATTATAAGACATCAGTTTTTCTGGGATTTTTGGATCGTTTCCTGGTTTAGGGAAGGTATGGACAACAATTGTCTTAAGCCAAGAGTCTGGAAACTAGAATGCAAGACAAATTCTGTCATACAAAAAGAGCAAGACAATCCAAAGATTTTGATGAAAGATGTTTAATCATCTCGTAATGGCCATTGTCTTACCCAACAGTACTTGGCTAGGAAGGAAGAGACAGAGAACTGTTTTAAGTTAATTTTTTGTGACTAGCCAGTTGTAGGCATCAAAGCAATTAGAGGACAGTCTTAATGGTTATATTTTTTTATAATTATTATTTTATTATTATTTTTTTTTTTTTTGAAGGCCAGAAACTCTGAAGGGTAAGATATTTCTGCAGATATTTGAGAAAATGCTTCCTCTAGAGCATTGACAATTGCAATTGGAGTTGTAACTGTACATACATTATGTTCTAGGATTGATGAAGGATGCAATGTATATTTGCCCATGATTTTCCAGATTTTTTTTTAGGCAATCTTGGAACTTGGATTTATTAGCCAGGTGACAGAAAACGCGAAGCAGATCCAAGATTCCTTTTGGCTCTGATGTTCGATGTGACATGCTGTAGCACATGTACATTTAGATGCTATTATTTTATCCGCGATAGGATATCACAGGAATATCCCAATATTCCCCATGCCTTGTTTTATGCCTTTTTTTGCTGTTGTACATTTCATAGCCTTGTCAATGAAATTGGACAGAAAAACAGTAAAAAAATTACAGTTACCAGAGTGTAACTGTAATTTTTTTTACTGTCCCCCTCAACACCCAAGTGATAATGTGGCATTCATACATATTTAAAACAACTTACTTGAGTAGACTGTTTTTCTCCAATAGGTTTCACCCTGAGTAACTTATCATAAATCATTAACTGGACGGCGCCTTGTAGCCGAGTAGCTGAAATAATAATAATAAAATAAAAAAGAAAGTTAGGTAACATCAACTTTCTTCATTATGATAGTCTAACTAGGTTGTATGAGGGTTTAAGAAAAGTGTGACAATGTGGTAATGACAAAAAAAGTACAATTTAAATTTATTATTAATTACTGATTATACTCCTTTAGTATAAAATCACTACCCATCTATATATACCCTTTTCTGATACCCACAGTAACTGAGAAATTCCATCCACACAACAATTTTTATTGGCATCTGCAAGAAACCAGTCTATGGCATAAAATATATTCTGTCCATCTTAAAGAGATTTTTTCATTTTGGGGTTTGGTCAAAATCATGGGGATTCCTGATGTTATGATTCGAGGGTTAAAAGAACCTTCGAATCAACACATCAGGGGAGTATGGTGAATGCCCTTACATTTTCCAATTCCATCAGTTGCTTGACAAGCCATCTTACTACATCATGCATTATCATAGAAAACAATGGGCAAAGATAAATGATACAGCAATTGTGTCAGTTTCTTTTGGTGTGTTGAATTAAATATTCCAATTACACATTTGTTTTTCTAAGAAAAAAAATTCCATATGGTTTATTTCAGCTTAAGATGTGGGGTCCTCATTTTTATTTAATTTTATAGAGAATGTATATAAAGGGAAAAAGTGTGTAAAGTATATAACAAAGGTTGACACAAAAAGTTATGGTAGCTGAGTGGCCAGGAGTGGGAGTGCAGTAGCACACGCTCTTTGAGTAAACCGGAGTTCGCACTCCTGACTGCTAAATATGGTCAATCTGTCAACATTGGACCAGCATGGCAGAGTATGGTCCATTTCTCTCAATATGAATTATTGAGGAGGCATCCATCCTGCAGTGGATTGATAATGGCTGCTGCTTACCTTTTTTTTTTTACTTTAGGTTCTCTGAAAATTGTATACACGTTATAATAGAAACTAAACTTTTATTATTTAATAAACTCAAAAATCTTTATGGCCATTGAGAAAGATATGTTAAGCTTAAAAATGGCTTTCTTAACACATAAAAGCAGTCCTTTTTTTTGCATATTTTTACAAACTTTCAAATACAGCACATGATCAAGTTTGGAAAATTCTTCACTTATCACTATTTTAGAATTTCTATGGTACGATTTCACAGAATAAACACGTTCTTTTAAACTTTGGATCATCACAGAGGACAGTAATCCTCCAGCACATTTAAAACTATTGCTCATGACTAGTATACTTGCATCTGCAGGACTGAAGCTTCCAGTACCTTTTAACTCCTCCTAATTCATGTATTTATTCCACATGATTTGAGATCTGCTGTTGAGTCAGCAGTCCAAATAATTTGGGTCCAAACTGATCTAGAGGACAACAGTCCTCCAAGCAATCACACTCATTTCGATTCCAATTTCAGAGTGCAGCATTCTTGTTCACTTGATATTCATGCAGTTATTTTATTTCAGTTTCATTATCATTTGGTATCAGTTTCAATTCTAAAATTTAATGTTCTGTTAGTTGTGTAACTATGCAGCTATTTTGTTCTTTTATAATGCAACATGTTGCCATGTCACACTAAATGAATTAGTGTAGATGATTTTAGTGCTGAGGGCAAAACACAAGTATTAGTGTTTGCTGAATGTACAGATTATAAACTAGTTGGTGGGCACTGGGGTAGGGGGAAGAAGTCAGCTAACCTGGTTCTGAACATTGCGTAGGGAGTCTGGACTACTGCCATGAGTTACAGAAAAGAGGAATTGGAAAAGAAATACAGGCTTGTTTAGGCTGTTTTCCTGGCAGCCCATTCTGGCTTTTGACATCTCTGGAATTAAATAATTTGAGATGGAGACAAGCTGTTGAAGCTGACAGTACCAGATGTAATGATTCTACCGGCAGAATTACTTAACAAGTACAGGTCACTGTTGAACAAAAGCCAAGAATTAGGGTTGAAATTGAAAGTGTCTGCAATTCTGCCCAGACACGATAGGAGGGAGTATATGATGAGAGCCTTGTCGATCAATTCGGCCCTGGAAAGATTGTGCAAGGCTCAAGGGGTAGAATTTTTTTCAGCCTGGACTGTACTTGTTAACAGGAGAGATTGCTTCTACAGGGATGGGATACACTTAAATAGAAAGGGTGCAAGAATATTTGCTGATGCTATCGAGGCAGTGTTAGGTGGGTCGGAAAACTGCTAGCTTGGGGGGAGACAAAGACCAATAGATTGACAGTAGCCACTGGCAGAGGTGAAAGAGATTCTTGCACTGCTTCTATTAGAATGAGCAGAAGCCTGAAAAACAAGATGCATGGTATTTCAGAGACTGCTGGGAGCCATTGCAGTACAAGTAAACACATGGGTTGTGTTAGGGTAGCTAAGAATAGAAACAGGTGCAGGTATACTTGCGTGTACACCAATGCTAGGAGTTTAGTAAATAAATTTGATGAATTTGAGGTATTGCTCAAAACATCGAAGGCAGATATTGTTGGGATATCAGAGACGTGGTGTCACACAGATATAAGGGATGCGGAACTGCAATTTGGAGAGTACAACGTCTACAGAAAGGATAGACAGGTTAGGAAGGGGGGAGGTGTTATGCTATTAGTTAAGAAACACATAAAAACCAAGGAAGTGAAGCCAGTCGACATCGCTGGACAGTGCAGTGTGGAGTCAGTTTGGTGTGACATAAACATTGGGAGATCAAAATTGAGAGTAGGAGTGTGCTATAGGCCTAATGACTCTGATGAGTATAATAAGGAACTGTACAGGGAAATAGAGTGGGCCAGTAAATCAGAGTGTCTTATAATGGGAGATTTTAATTTCCCAGATATTGACTGGAATTTGGGGGCTGGTCACTCACACACTAGCAAGGCTTTTGTGGATTTATTGGATGATTGTTTTCTACATCAGCATGTTCGGGAGGCAACTAGAGGGAGTAATACTCTTGATTTGATTATCAGTAGTGATTCTTCATGCATTAAGAATCTGCAGGTAAATGAACCACTAGGTGACAGTGATCACAGTGTGCTGAAGTGGGATTTACTCAAAGAGGTAACTGCCATTAGGGGTAAAGGGAAGGGTTATTGCTTTCGTAAAGGCAACTACGATAGACTGAGACAGTATTTAAATTCTATACAGTGGGACCAACTGATGATGTTACCAACAGCAAATTCAAAATGGGAAGCATTCAAAGAACTTATCTTGGAAGCTACTAGGCTTTACATACCAACTAAGAAATATTGTTCAAGGTTTAGGCCAAAATGGATGTCAGATGAACTAATGAGGCATATGGCAGAGAAGAAAAATGCATGGGATACATACAAATTAACACATGACACAGAAGCCTATGATAGATACAAGTTGATATGCAACCAAGTTACAAAGGAGGTTAGGCAGGCGAAGGCAGATTACGAGAAATCCTTGGCAAGGGATGCAAAGAAAAACAGCAAAGAGTTCTTTACTTATGTAAACTCTAGAAGGAAAGGGATGAATCAGATTGGTCCACTTGATATTGATGGGTCAAGTGTTGATGATCCTGCTCAGGTAGCTAACAAACTAAATGAATATTTTGCATCGACATTCACACATGAGGAGTTATTCAGCGAGGGGAATGCCAGAGGTGTATTCAACTCTAGCAGTAAGCTACAGAATCTTGAAATAACTGGGAGTAAAGTGGAGGAGAAACTGTTGAAGATAAACACAAGAAAGGCACCCGGGGTGGATGGGATCTATCCAGTTATATTAAAGGAGGCAGCAAAGGAAGTAAGCAAACCCTTAGCCATAATTATGAGAGCTTCCTTGGACTCAAGGGAGGTACCCATAGACTGGAAATGTGCAAATGTGACCCCAATTCACAAAGGAGGATCAAAGGCTGACACAAGTAATTATAGACCTGTGAGCTTAACTTCTGTTCCAGGAAAATTAATGGAGGCACTGGTTAAAGAAGCACTGCAGGATCATTTAGACAAGACTTCAGTTATAGCTCAGACACAGCATGGTTTTGTTAAGGGGAAGTCTTGCCTGACCAACTTGATTGGATACTATGATGCAGTCACAAAAGAACTGGATGCAGGGAATAACTTTGATATTATATACTTGGATCTTAGAAAGGCTTTTGATACTGTTGCACATGGAAGACTGCTACACAAATTGGACAGTGTGACATTGGAGGCAAATTGCTGCTATGGATAAAGGGGTGGTTGAGGGGGAGAAGACAGAGAGTGGTAATCAATGGACACTGCTCATCGTGGACTGATGTTATTAGTGGAGTCCCTCAGGGCTCAGTGTTGGGTCCATTATTGTTTTCTGTATTTATAAATGATATTGATGATGGTATATCGGGCTTAATGTCCAAGTTTGCAGACGATACAAAGGTTGGCAGGGTTGTCAAGGACACTACTGACACTATGCTGCTGCAACAGGATCTGGAAAGGTTGAGCAGATGGGCTGAGAGGTGGCAAATGAAGTTTAACATTGACAAATGTAAAGTACTACACATGGGAAACAGCAACCCCACAGCAACGTATCAACTCTGTGGTACAACACTGACAGTGGTAGAGAATGAAAGGGACTTGGGGGTGGTTGTGCAGGCAGATATGAAGTTCTCTGAGCAGTGCAGACGGGCTGCAAGAGTAGCTCATGGAGTATTGTCAATGATATACAGGAATTTTTCCAGCAGGGATAAGGAGGTGATTATTCCATTGTATAAGGCGATGGTCAGGCCACACCTAGAGTACTGTATACAGGTCTGGAGGCCTCATTTCAAGAAGGATGTAGAGCTGCTGGAACGAGTACAGAGAAGGGCAACAAGATTAGTGAGTGGAACAAAGGGGTGCTCTTACGAAGAAAGGCTTAAGTTTTGCAAATTACAGTGTCTGGAGACTAGGCACCAGCGAGGTGATCTGATAGAGGTGTATAAAGCCTTGAATGGTTTAAGCATGCTCAATGATGATGGGATTCTTCCTCTCGCTCAGAAAAATCACCTGAGAGGGCATAGATTCAAATTGAGGAAAGACAGATGTAGGATAGACGTGCGGAAATTTGCCTTTAGCCAGCGGGTGGTTGGTTGGTGGAACAGACTTCCATCCCTTGTGGTGGAGGTTGATAGCCTAAATAAGTTTAAGGCTCAGCTGGACAGGTATTTTGAACGAACAGAGGGGTGAAGTGGAAGTGGTTTTTTTTTTTTTTTTTTTGGCTGATGCTGCATAAGCTTGCTTTCTTGCATCAAATGCCTGTACTAATGCTAATGCTAATACTGCAACCAGAAAACACTAGAAAAGATTTTTAGTGAATTTTCTCCAATCATGGTAATTATGTGTATGTGAAGTGTATGTAAATTGCTTGAACAATCACAACTGAATCAAAATCACTGTTATATTCTTAATAATGAATAAAATTCAATCAAAGGATTCCATTGATCATTCAGTGGCAGGAGCAATATGGCCTTAGTTGCTAATGCTCCTAAAAACCAAATAACAATAACATTCAGTGGCTAAGTGTTTTGTAAATCTTTACCACCCTGAACATGGCTTGTAATAATAATAGTATTTTAATATTTTACAATGTACTACTTGAACTAAAATTTGATTCTTCCTAATTTTTCTGTTTGACTTAAAAAAATGTTTTTACATTTTTACTGAAATAAAATAAATATGCAGTTATTTTAGAGAATACTGAAAATTTAAGTACTTCAACCTGCATAGAGTGAAATCTGTCGAATTTCTAGAAGGAATACAGAAAATTCTCAAAAAACTTTGTGGTACCACTTCTTGTATAACTTCTCCAGGGACTGAATTGCTGTCCTTATTACAGTGTGTGAAGCTGTAATAAGGACAGCAATGAATAAGGATGGCAATTCATACAGGATCACCATGAAACATTTGAAATTCATTTGTATAACTTCAAGAAATTGACAGATTTCTCTTGCTCTACTCTAGTTAAAATGCTTAGATTTTCACTAGTTTTTCCATTTTGATTTACTTGCACACCATGCCGCTAAAAGAACACCCTAGATATTATTTTTCAAGAGAAGTATTTCTTCAAAATGTATACCCATCTTTATTTAGAAATAACAATGATGGAAATCAACATCTTTACTTCTTGTTCAATGTAGGCAAAATACTAACATATTTTCTATCAGTATTGAGCATCAGATGACTCAATAACTTGAGTGCTTTTCTCTCAGAAACTTATATCATGTTTCTGAATAAATTAACAAGAATACCTATTATGAGATTATAAAGCAAAAATGGCAATCCACAAATTTCTCCACATGATCGATACAAAAACCACCATGTGAAGAAACCACCATGACCACTGAAGCGTTAAAGAGTCCCACAGAAAAAAATCTGTGGGGGTTAAATCTGGTGACCTGAGCAGCCACTTATTAGGGTCATGACACGTGTTTGATAATTGTTCATTTGGAAATTTCCTAAATTCAAGGGAATAAGATGCAGGTGCACCATCCTTGTGAAAAAGAGCTACTCTCCTTCAATTTTAAGATAAGCAAAAGATGTGCTTGTAACATTGAAAAACAGCTGCTTGGGGTAATATTTTTGTTGGAAAGGGGAGGGGGAAGAACAACAATCTCTTCAGAAAAAATTCTGGCCCAAACAACAATGCTTAGAAAGTTTAATTCCTTTTAAGTTTGGATATTAAGGGCACTCAGTTGCCCAATAAACACAATTATGTCAGTTAGTGTGCCTACCAATCTTGAAAGTTGCCTCATCAGATTACTTTAAGACTTCACTTGGCAAATTTCCATTATTTTCACTCATCTGGAGAAATGTTTCTGTAAATTCAACTCCATTCAGACCATCCTCATTAAGAGGATGAAGTAATTTTGGAATGGAAACCTGAATCTTTAAAAATTCTTCTTCTTATTGAACATGGGGCACTTTTAGCTGATTTGAAATCTTTCTTGTGGAAGATTTTAATCCAGAGCTTGCTTTGACACATATCACATTATCTTCTGTTCAAGCTGAACATTTTTTCTGCTTCAGGGAAATTAGCAATACCTCCTGTCTCCTCAAAACAATTATTTGATAGATAGTGTGCTTTTAGGGGTGGGGGAGAGGCAATATACTTAGGATATTCTCTCCAGATGATCATCATGCTTGCATGCTTATAATACTTTTACAAGAACTACCTTGAGTTGTTATTTTTTACCATGACCCTAATAAAACAAAGTTTTATTAGGGTCATGGTAAAAACAAATAAAAAAAATTAGCTTTCTAAATATATTTTTTCAGCATGACATATAAGTTATATAAGTAATAGAGCAAAAAAACATACAGAAATATAGAAAAGAGTAAAACAAGTAGAGTAACAAAAGAAACTATGGTATCAATTTATGAAAAAAAAAAATATATATATATATATATTTTTTTTTTGTATATTTATGTATATTCTATGTTTTTTTTAATATTGCAATTTCTTTCATTTCTTTACTCTTTTCTACATTTCTTCACTTTCTTACTTATATATCATACTTTTTTTCTATATTTCCTTTTATATAATATATATACAGGGTGTCTCAAAAATATTGCTACAAACGTTTAGGGGATGTAGGTAACATCTAAAGGAATGTGAATCGCATAGGAACCCATAACCTGAAATGTCACCATAAGTCAGTACATGGCGCTGTTCATCAGTTTGCGAGAGGGAAAATTTCTGGTTTACTCATTCAAGCAGTAGTCACCGCATGAAAAGCTGTGAGCTGGCAGACACGCATCTAGTGTATGAATTAGCAGAGGGCCCACACGGTGTGCGCCCCCATGCAGCACAACATCACTTCGCAATAAATGTGTGGGCAGATATGGTTGGTGACTGCTTAATCGGCCCATACCTGTTACCATCCCGCACAAACTCCACTAAATATCGGATCTTTCTTGAACAAGTTCTACCAGGGTTACTTGACGATGTTCCAGCAAATGTGAGACGCAACATTTGGTTTCAACATGAGGGGGCGTCTGCCCATTATGGAAGGTGTGTTCGTGACCATTTGAACAGGCGTTTTGGGTGTCGATGAATTGGCCGTGGTGGACCCGTTGCCTGGCCCCCACACTCACCTGATTTATCGAGCCTTGATTTATTTTCTGTGGGGGGCCCTCAAATCTATCGTGTATGAATCGTCTGTGGAGACGGAAATGGATCTTGTGGCGAGACTCGTCTGCGCTGCTGCTACCGTCAAAGAAACTCCAGGTGTGTTCGACCGTGTCCGCCAATCCATGCTGCGTTGGTGTCACGCATGCATCGCGTCTCATGGTGGAACTTTCGAGCATCTGTTGTAACATCATGAAGTGCATCCATCTTGTACTCCATTGTTAATATTATGTCAAATAAATGTTTGCCACTAATAATTACTGTCTTGTGTCATTTCTGCTTCTTGTGCCTCTGCTACTACTTTCCTGTGACGTTTCCTGTTATGGGTTCCTATGCAATTCACATTCCTTTAGATGTTACCTACCTCCACTAAACGTTTGTACCAATATTTTTGAGACACCCCGTATCTCTGACTTTTAGTTCTTCTGTATATATAGTAAAATTAAAATTAATTACCTTGGTTTAAAATGTAAAAAGTTTGAGCAAAAGCATAGTGCTACAGGAGCTAAAAAAAACATTATTGTACAGGTAGGGCAAAGCATGTTTAATGAAATGTAATAAAAACATAGTTGAAAAATTTTGAATTTAATTTTACAAACACTTACTCCACAAAAAATACAGCAAAATCAGCAAAATAATTAATGCTTTTGAGGTAAGTCAAGGTGCTATTTTGCTCCTATGAACCTCGCCACCCCTATTCTTCATGTGCCATCTCCATCTTGAAGGTTGGAGGCCATCAGACACCAGTAGTCTCTTTCTCTACTCCTACAAATGTTTACTGTGGAAAGTCCAGTCCAGTCTTTTATTTCACCCAACCAGTTTCTTCTTTTCTATCCTCTGGGTCTTTTGCTGTGAATTTTCCTTCTAAGGTCAATTTAGGTATTTCATATTTTGGACCTCTCATGATTTGGCCACAGTAGCCTATTTTAAGTCTGTGGATTTAGTTAAATAGTTCTCTTTTGATGCCACTCATTTGAAGGGCTGTTTTATTGGATATTTTGTCTGTCCAGTTGATTTTCATCATTCTTCTCAATGCCCACATTTCAGATGCTTCTATTCTTTTTAATACATCTTTCTTGAGGGTCCATGTTTCACATCCATACATTAAATTGGGCCATATGTAACAATTTAAAACTCTTAGTCTTGTTTTAAGGCATATTTTTCTTTCACACAATATGTTCTTCATTTTGCTGAAGCTTGCCTTGGCTAGCCAGATCCTAATTTTGATTTTTCTGGTCTGATCATTGTCTGACACAGTGTTTTTCAAGACAGCAGTAGTTGTTTACTTGCTGCGCTAAAATTTTTAGATTTTATTTGGAAATGCAATTTAATCTCTATTTAGACACACAATTTTTGTTTTTTGGTATTTATTGAATGGCCTAGAGTTTCACTTTGTTTTTTTTTTTTTATTGCTTCTAACAAATTTTGGAGGTCATTAACTTGTGGTTGCTATTAACACCACATCAACTGCATACCTTAAATTATTGATTGTTGTTCTGTTTATAATAATTTCTTCTTTTCTATTTTCCTGGGCTTCCTGGATTATTACTTCTAAGTAAATGTTGTTCAACAAGATGGAGAGGACATATCCTTGACTTACACCCCTCTTGATTTGTATTCACTCCATTTCTTCATTTCCAACTCTAATTTTGATTCTTTGATTCAAATAAATATTTTTTTCATAAGTCTAATATCTTTTGAGTCAAGGCCAGTTCTTTTTAGCATTGCCATTAACTTGTTGTGTTTAGTTATATCAAATTCTTTTACATAAACTACAAAGCAAATGAATAAAAGGATTTTCATTTCTACAGCTTTTTCTGTTATATGATTTAAAGAGAAAACAGCTTCTCTTGTTCCTATTCCAGTTCTAAATAAAAATTGTGTATTGCCAATCATTATTTCAGCTTTCTTATAAATTCTGTGTATGATCTTTAAAAGAATTTTGTTCATATGATTCAAGAGGCAGAGGGTTCTATGTTTAGCACACTTTAGTGTGTTGGCACTGTGATAAAAATATTAATTTCTTCTGCTTTTTCCCCCTGTTTCATAAATGTTATTGAGGAGTCTTGTTACTTCCTTTATACCTAAGTCACCTATATTTTTAATCAATTCTATTGGGATGTCATCTGTTCCTGTTGTTTTCCCTTCTTTTGTGTCTTAAATAGCATATCTTATGCCATCTTCAATAATTTCTGGCCCTTCTATCTCTTCATCTGTATCATCACTTTGGTCATCATGTAGTTCTTTTAAATATTCCTGCCACATAATCTTCCTTTCTTCTATATCCATTGGTACCTTGTCTTGTTTATTCATTATACATCCTGTCCTTACTATTTGTTTACAAGTTATTTCTTTGATTCTTTTGTGTAGTTCCTTTATATTGTGTATTTTCTGTAGTTCTTCCACTTCTTTACATTTGTGATCAAGCCATGCTTCTTTTGCTTTGAAAATTTCTTTTTGATGTGAAAACATCTTTGGCTGCACCTACTAAATATCGGACTGAAGTAAAACCATTTTTCATGAAAATGTGAAAGGGAAATGATGATAATGCAGTCACTAATGTTAATTCATGATGTGAAAACATTTTTAGCAGTGGCACCTACTAAATTTCAGACTGAAGTAAAACCCATTTGGCAAGAAAAAGCAACACAGAAAGGGTGAAAATTACGTCACTTCCTAAATGATGCTAATGCAGTCACTAACATTGATTGGGTAGAGCAAGTAGAGGGTTTGAGCATAAAATGTTACATCGTTCGTACTAAATATTTCAGACTGAAGTAAAACCGATTGGTAATGAAATTGTGAGACAGAATTTAGGAAGTATGTAAGATATCATTTAGGAAATAGCGGGCATGAGCATTAGCCCACACCTGTTACTTCTTAAATGACACTAACTCGGTCACTGACGTTGATCTGGTAGAGTAAGTAGTGGGCACAAGCATAAAACGTTACAACTTTGGTTCTAGCTGTTCAATTTTAAAATGGTTTTGATTTTTGTCAAAGATGTTTTACAATAATACATCTTTTGTGCACACATACGTTTTTTTGATCAAATTGTCTATTACTTTATATCTAATGAGGTTCTCTTTTTATGTTTCTTTCTCTAATCCATTAGTTCCAATATTTTTCCCATCGCCCAAGCTTTCCTGGTTCCAAAAACCATTTCAGCAGATTCTTTTATTGATTTTTCAACTTTTCCAATGTTCTTCATTGTTTATCTCTCTATTATTACCTATTTTTAATTTTACCATGTTTGAATATTGTTCCATTATAGTGTTGTTTTCAAGTCTTTCAATGTTTAGTTTTGTTAGATTCTTTTTGGCCCTTTTCTTTTCTTTTTTTTTTTTTCCAGTTTCAAATTTAAAGAGCTAAGATATTGTGGTCTGTTCACAATCTGTGCTGGAATAAGATTTTGTATTGCATATCATGTTTCTAAACCTTTGGTTAATTAAAATATAATCAATTTGATTTTTTATTTTGTTGTTTGTATCACCTGGGAATTTCCAAGGCCAAATGACTCTACAATTTCCATTTCTCTTCCTTTGTCTACTTTGGCATTGAAGTTTCCCATTACAATATTTATATCATGTGTTTTGGTAGTGCATAGTGCTTCTTCTACAATATCATAAAATTCTTCTATTTCTTGGTCACATGTATCACTTGGTGCATACACTTATGTGATATTCATTTTAATAGGTTTTGTGTTCAGTTTCATGATTATTATTCTGATTGTGCTTTATAGCTTTCTACATATTTGGCTAGTCTACTGTATAGAATAATACCAACTCCTCCTTTTTTATGTTCATTGCCTCCTGAATACCATAATGTATGGTCATCTATTGTTAATTTTCTATTTCCTGTCTACCTAACTTTACTGATGCCTAGTATATCTAGTTTTGTTTCTTTCATTTCTTTGATTACATTTTGTAGTTTCCAACTTGATCGAGACATCTTATATGCCATGAACCAATTTTGGTCTTTTGCAGATTCTTAGCACCCCCTTGACCATTTAAGGTCTGAAGGAGACTAGAGGCCATGTTTATGTTAGTATTGCCTTCTGCATCACAGTATTCTAACCATTATATAGATTATCTTCAATTTTCCAATGTTAAGCCATGCCTATTTCATTATAATCTGTCTTACACCAAACCACCCTTATACTAAGACAAAAAATAAACAAAAATCTAAAGAATAAAAAAAACCAAAGCAACACACTCATCCTCCTGGGAGAATGAATGCATAATTCCTTGCCCACAAAAGACATGCCTGCACCCCAAAGAATGCGTGCTAGCAAAATAAAATACTACTGAAGGGCACAAAAGGTGATATAGTTGTACACGTTGGCACTAATGATGTTAAGAGTAGGAGACCAGCAGAATTACTTAACAAATACAGGTCACTGTTGAAAAAAAGCCATAAATTAGGGTTGAATTTGAAAGTGTCTGCAATTCTGCCAGACATGACAGGAGGGAGTATATCATGAGAGCATTGTCAATCAATTCGGCCCTGGAAAGATTGTGCAAGGCTCAAGGGGGTAGAATTTTTTTCAGCCTGGTCTGTACTTGTTAACAGGAAAGACTGCTTCTACAGGGAGGGTATACACTTAAATAGAAAAGGTGCAAGAATATTTGCTGATGCTATAGAGGCAGTGTTAGGTAGGTCGGAAAACTGCTAGCTTGGGGGCGGGGGATACAAGGACTAATAGATTAACAGTAGCCACTGGCAGAGGTGAAAGTGATTCTTGCACTGCTTCTATTGGAGCAGCAGCCTGGAAAAGATGAAGGATATTTCAGAAACTGTTGGAAGTCATTGCGGTACAAGTAAACACATGGGTTGTGTTAGGAACAGGAATTCCTATACATGCTCCTGTTCCTAAGAATAGGAACAGGAGCATGTATACTTGCGTGTACACCAATGCTAGGAGTTTGGTAAATAAATTTGATGAATTTGAGCTTTGCTCAAAACATCAATGGCAGATATTGTTGGGATATAAGAGACGGTGTCACACAGATTTAAGGAATGCAGAACTGGAATTTGGGGAGTACAATGTCTACAGAAAGGATAGACAGGATAGGAAGGGAGGAGGCGTTATGCTGTTAATTAAGAAAAACATAAAATCAAAAGTGCACCCAGTTGATATAGATGAACAGTGCACTGTTGAGTCAGTTTGGTGTGACATAAGCATTGGGAGATCAAAATTGAGAGTAAGAGTGTGCTATAGGCCTAATGACTCTGATGAGTATAATAAACTGTACAGGGAAATAGAGTGTGCCAGTAAATCAGAGAGTCTTATAATGGGGGATTTTAATTTCCCGGATGACACTCAAGGCTTTTGGGGATTTATGTGGAATCACTAGTGATAATCACTACTGATTATCAGTAGTGATTCTTCATTCATTAAGAATCTGCAGATAAAGGAACCACTAGGTGGCAGTGATCACAGTGTGCTGAAGTGGGATTTACTCAAAGAGGTAACTACCATCAGGGGTAAAGGGAAGGGTTTTTGCTTCCATAAAAGTGACTACGATGGTTTAAGACAGTATTTAAATTCTATACAGTGGGACCAACTGATGATATTACCAACAGCAAATTCAAAATGCAAAGCATTCAAAGAACTTATCTTGGAAGCTACTAGGCTTTACATACCAACTCAGAAATATTGTTCAAGGTTTAGGCCTAAATGGATGTCAGATGAACTAATGAGATATATGGCAGAGAAGAAAAATGCATGGGATACATATAAATTAAAATGTGACACAGAAGCCTATGATAGATATAAGCTGATCTGTAACCAAGTTACAAAGCAGGTTAGGCAGGCGAAGGCAGATTACGAGAAATCTTTGGCAAAGGATGCAAAGAAAAACAGCAAAGAGTTCTTTACTTATGGAAACTCTAGAAGGAAAGGGATGAATGAGATTGGTCCACTTGATATCGATGGTTCAACTGTTGATGATCCTGCTCAGGTAGCTAACAAACTAAATGAATATTTTGCATAGACATTCACACATGAAGAGTTATTCAGCGAGGGGTATGCCAGAGGCGTATTCAACTCTGGCAGTAAGCTAGATAATCTTGTAATAACTGAGAGTAAAGTGGAGGAGAAATTTTTGAAGATAAACACAAGAAAAGGCACCTGGGGTGGATGGGATCTATCCAGTTATACTAAAGGAGGCAGCAAAGGAAGTAAGCAAACCCAACCCTTAGCCATAATTATGAGAGCTTCCTTGGACTCAGGGCAGGTACCCATAAACTGGAGATGTGCAAATGTGACCCCAATTCACAAAGGAGGATCAAAGGCTGACACAAGTAATTATAGACCTGTGAGTAACTTCTGTTCCAGGAAAATTAATGGAGGCACTGGTTAAAGAAGCACTGCAGGATCATCTAGACAAGACTTCAGTTATAGCTTGGACACAGCATGGTTTTGTTAAGGGAAAGCCTTGCCTGACCAATTTGATTGGATACTATGATGCAGTCACAAAAGAACTGGATGCAGGGAATAACTTTGATATTATATATTTGGATCTTAGTAAGGCTTTTGATACTGTTGCACATGAAAGACTGCTACACAAATTGGAGCAGTGTGGCATTGGAGGCAAATTGCTGCTATGGATAAGGGGATGGTTGAGTGGCAGAAGACAGAGTAGTAATCAATGGACACTGCTCATCGTGGACTAATGTTATTAGTGGAGTCCCTCAGGGTTCAGTGTTGGGTCCATTATTGTTTTCTGTATTTATAAATGCTATTGATGATGGTATATCAAGCTTAATGTCCAAGTTTGCAGACGATACAAAGGTTGGCAGGGTTGTTAAGGACCCTACTGATGCTATGCTGCTGCAACAGGATCTGGAAAGGTTGAGCAGATGGGCTGAGAGGTGGCAAATGAAGTTTAACTTTGACAAATGTAAAGTACTACATAAGGGAAAGAGCAACGTATCAACTCTGTATTACTACACTAACAGTGGTAGAGAATGAAAAGGACACGGTGGGTAATTGTGCAGGCAGATATGAAGTTCTCTGAGCAGTGCAGACGGGCTACAAGAGTAGCTCATGGTGTCTTGTCAATGATATACAGGAATTTTTCTAGCAGGGATAAGGAGTTGATTATTCCCTTGTATAAATTCAATATAAGGGGGGAAATGTTTAGATTGGACTGCAGGAAGTTTTATTTTATCCAGCGAGTTATAAATTACTGGAATAAGTTACCTACATGGGTGGTAGAGGCTGACAGTTTGGGAAAATTCAAAGGTCATCTAGATAGTACCTTCGGGTCAGGGAAGTGCATAGGATGATAGGTTTAATTTCCTTTTCTTTTACTAATTATTATTTATTTATTTTTATCTTTTTTTTTTTTTTTTTTTGTCCAGTGTAGCATAAGCCATAGGCTTTCTTGCACCATGCGGCCATTAGTAATAAGGCAATGGTCAGGCCACACCTTGAGTACTGTACACAGGTCTGGAGGGCTCATTTTAAGAAGTATGTAGAGCTGCTGGAACGAGTACAGAGAAGGGCAACAAAGATTAGGGAATGGAACAAAGGGGTGCTCTTACGAAGAAAGGCTTGAGTTTTGCAAATTACAGTGTCTGGAGGCTAGGCACCAGTGAGGTGATCTGATAGAGGTGTATAAAGCCTTGAATGGTTTGAGCATGCTCAATGCCGATGGGATTCATCCTCTTGCTTAGAATAATCACCTGAGAGGGCATAAATTCAGATTGAGGAAAGACAGATGTAGGATAGATGTGCGGAAATTTGCCTTTTGCCAGCAGGTAAGTTGGTTGGTGGAACAGACTTCCATCCCTTGTTGTGGAAGTTGATAGCCTAAATAAATTTAAGGCTCAGCTGGACAGGTATTTCGAACGAATGGAGGGGTGAAATGGACGCGTGTTTTTTTTTTTTTTTTTGGCTGATGCTGCATAAGCTTGCTTTCTTGCATCATATGCCTCTACTAATGCTAAGAGAAAATCACAAAGAACCCACATACACCACCATCTTTTCAAAGAACACCAGCACCACACTAGCACTTTTCAAGGGACACCAACATGCTCATGTGTTCCTTGAAAAGATGGTGGTGCTTGTGGGCTCTTTTTTTTTTGTGGTTTTATTTTAGTAATATTTTATTTTGGTAGTGCTCATCTTTCAGGGTTCAGGAGTCTCTCTCTTTGGGTAAGGAGTCGTGTTTTCCCCCCTAGATGAGCATTGCTTGGATTCTTTTTTTTTTTATTCTTTGGATTTTTATGTTTATTTTATTTGAAGATAATAAAGCACTCAAACCTATGTTGCTTTAATTATGGTTATTTCTGATTTGAAAAGATACACATAATGGAGTTAAATGTTTTGTGGTATTTTCTTACTACTTCTTCAGTGACTGCAAAGACAGTAACTCAGGGTTATTATTATGGAATTCTTAAAATTCTAGTAGAATTAAATTTCTAAAAATTTTTTAAATTACAAAAAAACAAAAACAAAAAAAAAAAAAAAAAACACAAAGGCATTGAAAAGGCAGGGTAACACACTTACACCCAGCTTTCTATACATGGACAGAGGACCACAAATGGGCATTTTCAGAAACATCAGTCCTAGCTACAGACAATTACTATAACTGTAGACTCTACAGAGAAGCCTTTTAGTAGGAGCCATGGATGATATTAATAACTGAAATAAATTTGTTATGTATAGTCTTTGCAACAAAGGAATTCAGATCAAAAACAGCCCATATATATCATTAAGGATAGAGTCCTAACCCAAATTAAAAATTAAGTTTAACTTCTTAACCACAACCAGCCCTCCAACGAAACAATCCCCCAACTAAGGAGTCCACTACAGCCTATGCCAATCTCTACCAACCATCCTATCTAGATCTTGACTGATAAAGTTTTCTGACAATATAATTAGTTCATTTATTTAATTTTATCTTATTCTATTTTAATTAAAATATTTTTAAATACAACATATCCATAAATGTGTACTAATCCCCCATTATCCACTAAACTAACACCTGCAGTAATGTTACCCATCAGTAACATTACTGCAGGTGTTACCCTGGGATCGAAACTATAAAGAATAATCCCTCAGATTCTTATCTACCAAACCACTTGGCAATGAGATTAAGAAAACCACAGTCAGAGAGTGAGTGAGTGAGTGAGTGTGTGTGTGTGTGTGTTAAGCTATAAACAAGTCAATAAGTTCTTGTGACCTAAGTGATCTTTTGTGACAGTGATATTATTGCAAATATAGCTGGTAAGTGCATACTTATTATTTACACATAAAATTAATAAATATAAGTAAATATAATATTTACTTATATCAAATTAACCTTAAAGGAAAATTCTTTGAATTATATCTGAGTTTGATTTACAAAATTTTTAGAAAATTAATTCTACTACACTTTTAAGAATTCCATAATAATAACCCTTAGTTACTGTCTTTGCAGTCACCAAAGAAGTGGTAAGAAAATAGCACAAAATGTTTAATTCCATTACATATTTCCAAATTGGAAATAAACTAAATTAAACCAATGCAGAGGTTTTAGTGCCTTATTATCTTCAACTAACATAGTTCACTACACACCATGCCACTCAAGGAATTTTTTTTTTTTTTTTTTGTTTTGGTATATGGATGGTGAAGTTCGCAGGAGCAAAATAGCAGCTTGCTTTACCTATAACTCTGTCAACAGCATTAATTATTTTCCTGTATTTTTTCATGGTTTAAGTGTTTTTAAAATCTAATATGAAATCTATAATTAAGGATGTAGTGTAAGGTCAGCCCAACAACAATGATATTATAAGAGTCACAACATTGTTTTATGGAACTTGTCTGACCTAACTTCTAAGGTATTATGAAGTAATTACAAGGAATTTGAGTTTTATTGATGCAGGCTATAATGAGTCAATCACAGAGGAACTTTACATAAGAAATAATTTTATGATGAGTATTATGTACTAAGTTCCTGCACATAACATAGTACATAATAATACACTTTAGTAAATAATAATAATATATTATTATTATCATATGAATTATTATTGCTCTTATATTATTTCTCCCTGATTGGGGGTTCCACCTCATGGGGGGTATGGCTAAAAAGTACACAGGGTGGTTGTCACGTCTGGTGTTACTGTTGGTCGAGGAACTCTCTGGCTATCCTGCAGGTGTTTTTGACTATCCAGGATTGTGACTTCTTGGAGTTCCTTGTAGATGTTCCTTCACATAACATAGTACATAACAATACACTTTAGTAAATAATAATAATCTATTATTATTATCATATGAATTATTATTGCTTTTATATTATTTCTCCCTGATTGGGGATTCCACCTCATGATGGGTATTGCTACCAAGTACACAGGGTGGTTGTTGTTATGTCTGGTGCTACTGTTGGTCGAGGAACTCTCTGACTATCCTACAGGTGTTCAGGATTGTGACTTTCTGGAGTTCCTTGTAGGTGTTCACTGGGAGACCTATTGCTGCTAGGCTGCTAAGTAGGGTCTTTGGCAGCATACCAGAGGTTGACAGGATGATCATTACTTGTTGTATATGCCGCATCGCTTTGATCTCCTGTCTTAGGTTCGTGTACTTCCTGATTTTTTCCCCATGGGTTTTCTGCAGGTTGCCAGCGTTGGGTTACCACTATGTCAATCAGATAGGTAGCCTTTTCCTTCTTGTCCACAAGGGTTATGTCCAGTCTGTCGTGCGGGATTGTCTAATCCTTTAATATTATGGCGCGGTCCCAGTACAGCCTGTGGGTTGGGGTTCTCTCGTACTGCCTGGTGTTTATACTATCTTCCTTATGGCCAGGTGGAGGGCTGCTGTGTGTTTCTGGAAGTATTTATTCAGGTTAGCCTCTCCCTCTGCCATGGCTTCGATCTATTTACCAGTCTGCAGTTGGTAGATTCAGGCGAGCATGAATCCTTCAGTCTTGGGGAACAGCGTCCCGCTCATGAGCCACGCATTTGAAGCAATTTTATCTATGTGATCTTGATGGAGATCATTGTAGTGTCTGCCATGAAGTGTCTTTTTTGCCCATCTTTCTAGCTTCATTTGTGCCTCCCGGTTCAGAGGGGGTGTCTCGCTTAGGTTGAGTTGGGTATACTGCTTGTCTATCTTCCTTATAGCCTGGTGGAGTGCTGCTGTGCGTTTCTGGAAGTATTTCTTCAGGTTAGCAATCACTGTTTTCTGTTGCTCAAATGAGGTCTATCAGGCCCCTTCCTCCTTTCCGAGCATTTGTCAGTCTCTTCACAGTTGACTTCGGGTGGTGTTGGTGGCTCTTGGTCATCACTGTCTTTGTCTTTCTCATGATATCCTTCAGCTTGGTGCAAGTCCAATCTATGACTCTGCAGGAGTATGTTAGCACTGGGACTACATAGGTGTTTATGGCTTTAACTGTGTTCCCTCCATTCAGCTTTGCTTTAAGCAGGCTTCTGAATCTTGGATGGTATTTTTTAGTCAGGCAGACCTTAATTTCCTTGTGCTGTAACTGCTGAGCCTGCATCATCCCCAAGTATTTGTAGGCCTCTTCCTCTGCCATGGCTTCGATCTATTTACCAGTCTGCAGCTGGTAGTTTCAGTTGACTAATTTTCCCTGGTGCAATCCGTGGGTCTTGCATTTGTCTAGACCAAATTCCATTCTAATATCATTGCTGAATTCTTCGTTGATCTGGAGTAGTTTCTGGAGTTGCTTCTCACTTTCCATATAGAGCTTGATGTCATCCATGTACAGCAGGTGGGTGAGGGTGTGCAGGTTCTTCCTTCCTTCTTTCAGGTTATATCTGTACTTGTTGAGCATGGTGGATAGTGGGTTAAGTGCTAGATAGAACCACACTGGGCTCAGGACATCTCCCTGTAAGATTCCTCTCCCGATGGGGATTGGCCTGGTTGTGATGTTGTTGACCTTAATGGTGGTACTCTATTTTGCCATCATTTCTCCTAGGAAGTTTGTCACTATCGGATTGACTTTTTAGATGTTCAGCACCTCCATTAGCCAGCTATGAGGCATGGAGTCGAAGGCCTTGCGGTAATCGATGCAGGCAGTGTACAGGTTGTGATGCTTCTTGCAGGCTTACTCTATAACCATGGCATCTATGGTCAGTTGCTCTTTGCGTCCTTTGCTCAGTCGCTTACATCCTTTCTGCTGTTCAGCCATTATATTCTGGCTCTCCAAGTGGTCTGATATCTTCTTGGTTATGCAGCTGGTCAGGATCGTGTACATCGTTGGGAGGCAGGTGATTGGCCTGTATTTCACTGGGTTTCTTGTATCTTCATCTTTGGGCTTCAGATATGCGATTCCTTGAGTGGGAAACTTCGGGGTTGTCTCTGGGTGCCTTATCATTTGGGTAAACTGCTCTGCCAGGTGATTGTGTGTGCTTCTTGTGCCAGAAGATTATTATTGTTATTATTATATGAATTATTATTATTGTTATTATGAATAAAGATCATTCATTCATTCAAAAGTTTTTTATTTATCAATGTATTATAGAAGGCATCCCCAACCAAACTATAGAAACTCTGCAGCATTATATGTGTAGAACCATATTGATAAAGACCAGTCGGAATAATGTGTAAATGTACTGTAGTGTCCTTTGTGTTGAGTGACTGGCCACTTTTCCTAGCTTGAGAAAACTAGAGAAATATGTTTCTATCTACTGATAGATGTCTCTATTTAATGATAGGAATATGTCTCTATCTAATGATAGAGATATATCTTTATCTAATGATATCTAATAATAGATTTCTTTCAAGATGATGGAGCTGGAGCCTTGACATAAAAATTTTCTTCCATAACAGTCTCAGAGGAAAAAACCTATGCAGATTTAAAATGAGAATTAGAGAAAATATAAAAGCAAGGAAACATGATCTAATTCTCATTTTTATTTATTTATTATTTTATTTTTATTTATTTATTTTTTTTTGCAGTAGATAGCATACAAGCTTTGCTTCTTTGCTCTATTCTGACATTTAATACTAATACATGCAGGATAACTACTACAGCAGAGATTTACAATAATACAAAGAAGTTTTACAATAATTTTTAAGAAGTTTTACAAAAGTTTTAACAAAGAAGCTGGTTTTAATTCTTGTAATATTTAGGTACATTTGCAAATGTATTAAGTGCCTATTGTGTCCATCTATAACAACTCCACTACTAGCGGACACATTTTCATTAAATTTTATATTTGGAAAATATGCACTATAGTCAAAGTTTAAATAAATTATAGTCATTTTATATTTGGGTAATTTCATTCAGAAAGATTTGTCAAGCATCCCAAATTTCATTAAAATGGAACCAATGGAAATCAGCTGTATTTTTTATATACAGGCAACCCTCGTATAACACAGTACTTCTACAACATGGTTTCACTCTAACACAATTGATAAACTGCAGCAATCCTCGCAC
Source organism: Mastigoproctus giganteus (assembly GCF_048544385.1). Taxonomy (NCBI): domain Eukaryota; kingdom Metazoa; phylum Arthropoda; class Arachnida; order Uropygi; family Thelyphonidae; genus Mastigoproctus; species Mastigoproctus giganteus. The sequence continues at coordinate 8,421,090 of NW_028328292.1, read as the reverse complement.
AACAGGATCCTTATATAACATGTTAGAGAATTTCAGCAAACCTCACATAACATGGTATTTTTGAGCATTTGTGTGGAGAAAACCCTACTATTATTATGCTTGATGCAATTTTTCAACAATTTCATTCTTTTTTTTGTGAATCCTGCTGTTAACTTGCTAGTCATTATGCAAAAAAATTATTGGGAAATCCCTGTAGTTTATTTTTTTCTGCGCTATTAAACTTGTGCTTGTTTGAGACAGCAGAGAAAAAAAAAAAAATGTGATTTCGAAGCATTACTAAACTTTATTCTTAAGAACCGTATTAAAATTATTTCTTTGTTGTGAATTAAATTTCAGCCCTAAATTATTACTAAGAAACTTAGGCATAATTTGGGTAACTGCCGATTTATTAAAGAATGGTTTCTAAATTGTTTTGTGCCAGCTGTACAAAACTATTTAAAGCAGAAAAATCTATGAAAAGTTTTATTACTATTGGATAATGCTCCAGACCATCCAAAAGATTTAAGTCATCGAAAATGTTGAAGTACTGTTCCTGCCACCTAATACAACTTCTTTAATGCAGCCATTAGATCAAGGCATTATATCTACTGTTAAAACTCATTACATCAGAAAATTTACAATGGATTTTGGAAAAAACTGATTCCGAATCTATTGAAGTGATGGAGACATGGAAACATTTCTTAATTGTGGACTGTATTGGAATCATAACTTTATCACTCAAAGAAGTAAAACCATCAACATTAAAACCATGTTGGAAAAATGTATGGCAAGAGTCAGTTCATTCAAGAAATATGGTCGAATCGACAGAAAAGAGAATCTGTGCAATAGTAGAACTTGCTAACTTGATAGGAGGGGAAGGTTTTGATGATATGACTATTGAAGACGTTCAAGAATTACTGGTAAAGAGGCTGGCAAAGCGGACTTGGTAGAAATGGCATCTGAGGTAAACCAAACCAATTCAGAGGATGACAGCGAAGATTAAAATTCTGAAGTTCCAAATTTTACACTAAAAAGCTTAAGGGAAGGCTTAAGGGAAGTCTGAGCAATTAGAATCTTATTTTTTGAATGCAGATCCTTCAATTGAAAGAAGCACAAATTTCAAAAGATTCAAACTTCAAAAATGCTTAGCTCCATACCATGAAATTTACAAAAATCTATCAAGCAAAAGCAAATAAACCCATATTACTGATTTTTTAAAGAGAGCAGAAGATACATGAAATCTAGATGCTGTAGAAGAAAGTTCAGAAGGTGAAGATATTCTGCAACAGAGAAAACGTTCTCATTTGTTTGTGCTTAGCAGCAGTGAAGAGGCAGAAAATTAAATGAAGGTACATTATCTGACATATATGTATCACAGTTTGTAAGACATTTGTTTAGTTATTACTATTTTTAATAAAAATTAAGTTTCCAATAGTTATAAAATGATGAATTTTATAACTATCGATAATGAATTTTTGGTTAGCTTTTGAAACGTAACCCCCGTTTTTGTACTGGTCTTACTCCCGTATAACATGGTTTCGCACTACATGAGATTTTATGGGAACTACTGTGTTATATGGAGGTTACTTGTATATATATAAATTTGAATTATCCCCATAAATAAATAAATGGTAGTATATTTTGGATGTCTGAGCATTACTTAATAAGGAAAAGTCAAATCCATTCATCCCTGGGAAGGTTTCAGGATCACAACTGATTCACAAAATGCTCCCCCATCCCACCTCCAACACAAATTTATATTACTTTGGAAAGTCAAACATTACTCAAGAGATTGAGTAATGTTTGGATCAACAACAAATATAACAGTAAAAGTTTTGTTGGTCCCTGGAAAGCTTTTAAGATCAATTATTTTATAATCAACAGTCTTCTCACCCCCCCCACATACACACTCTCACATCCATAGGAAACTATACATATATAAATGAAAATATGCTTTGTGCATTACTCGAGAAGCAGAAGTGTAATCAACATCGATATTTCAGTATGTATTGTGTTGATCCTCGAGGAGAGGCCCAAAGCATATTTTTATTGGAGTTTAGAAAGGGGTTGGAACTGCGATTAGAACAGCAGTTCCATCCCCTTTCAAAATTTCAGGATTCAGTACTTCTAGAACTTTGTATCATATATCATGTCAATAGGCTACCTCATATGTCCAGTGCATCTGATTCACCATCCCCCACACCCAAAAAAAAAGAACTGCTACACAAATCTTACTTTCTGTCTATCCAATGTGCTGTGAACATCACATGGTGAGGTTCTGGCAAACACTTCTTGAGTAAAGTATAATATAGAAGATTTTAGGTATGTTATTTGATAATAGAATAGGCCTGAAATGTAACACAATGTATGCAGAACATTTTCACATCACTAATTTTTTGTTAATTGGCAAGTTTAAATATTGTTTTTCATTAGTACTTAAATTATCCTAAATCCAACACTAGAATAACTATTATGGTTTATGGGTTTCAGTTTTAAATTTGTCTAATTATTTTATATTACTTTTCCCTCTAATTATTTCACTTGCCTCTAAGTTTAATGCTTTTAATTCATTGACAGAGGATCGCTAATCTCAAATGTACAAGGACTGAATTACTTCAGAAGGTTAGGGGTTAAACTGATATTTGGGAAATCATGAAACTCGCCAGTTATTTGAATGATCTCCTGCAAAGGCACTGTATATATACACCAATATATATACAGTGTATATACCACTGTATATACCAATTTCAAAGTGGTATATACCAATTGTATTGGTATATATCACTGTATATACCAATTTCAATGTTTCTGCAAATTCTGGAAGCCTTTCTGATAGGCTTCTTATGGACTTGCTAACAGTTTATTTGTCATGTTCTGAATAATTTCATCAGTTGTTGCAAAACTGTACAATTAAAAAATATCATAGCAGATAAATATGGTAAATATGGTGGATGGTGGACCACAGTGACAGAGGGCATTGCAAGAAATTACTGAATGGAAAGTGCTGGGTGTGCAGAAGCATTGTCATGATACAAGTGCCAATTTCCTAAAGCCTACTTTTCCATCTGATTTCTTCAAACAGTTCATGCAATCACTATAGAAATGATTTGTGGTATTCCTGGTTTACTGTCTGACCATGTGGAACAAATTCATAATGAACAATGCCCTGTGAGGGAAAAAAAAACTCATGATAAGTACAATCTTCATATTTCATTGAAATTTGTCTTGCTGTTTTGGGTCTTAAAGAGGACTCTCTTCCACCGAGAGAACTGGGCCTTTGTTTCCAGATTATATTCATACACCTACAATTCATCACCAATAATGATAGAAGAAACACTGTGGGTCAGCAGTGGCACTGTTGATGAATAACCCCAGGGGCTCACATCTGGTGAGTATGGGCTTGGCACACCCAGGGTCCTCAGCTGGATATCATCATTCTTCTCTTTCTTGGTGATTTCCTTCTACTTCTCTCTCTCTCTCTCTCTCTCTCTCTCACACACACACACACAGGGTAACTCAGAAATTTTTTTTGGCTAGTGCAGCATAAGCCTCAGGCTTCCTTGCACCACATGGCTAATAATAATAATAATAATAGATCCTGACATGCAAGAACTTGCCACTCTCTGAAATTACACTGATGAGCAAAAAAAAAAAAAAAATTTTTCCACTCCCTGTTAAAATCCAGCATGATTCTTGTAGATTTGATGTTGATGAATTCAAATATGGCAAATCCTATTGCTGTAACACCCATAAATTTTAAGGGAGGAGGGATTAAAGTCAAAGTTTCTAGTAAAAAATATTTCATGTATTTTAAGAAAATGTTACATATGGTACTAAATATTGAACAATGGGTCTATTAACCTTATTGCATTTACAAAAATGTTTATCTGATAACAAAACACTTATTTTGTTGTTTTTTGCCTTTTATAATTGTCCATTGACATATTAGTATTAACGATGGGAACATGGTGCAAGGAAGCCTATGGTTTGTACTGCGCCAGTCAAAAAAAATAATAATAAAATAAAATAACAAAATTAAATAAAATAAAATAATAATAAGAGAAAAGGAAACAGACAACCTATGCGTTTCCCTCCTCCCATAGGTGCATGTACATTGCACCTATGTACATGCACCTGACCTGTGAATTTCCCCAAACAGCTGACCTATGAATTTCCCCAAACTGTTAGCCTCTACCACCCATGTAGGTAACTTAATCCAGCAATTTATAACTTGCTAGCTAAAATAAAACTTCCTGCAATCCAGTCAAAACATCGCCCCCCGTAACTTGCATTATGGCACCTTGTTCTAGAATCATTTATAACTATGAAAATTTCATCCTCATTCATTTTACTATTGACTCTCAGAGCCTTAAACACCTCAATCAAGTGTTCTCTAAGGTGTCTAGTTTCCAAGCTCTACAACCCACATATTCGAAGTCTTTCCTCATATGGACGCCCTTTTGCCAATTTCACCAGGTGAGTTACACATCTTTGGACCCGTTCAAGAAGCACAATGTCTTTCTTTAGGCACAGTCTCCATACTTGAACACAGTATTCCAAGTGTGGTATAATAATAGCCTTATATAGATTATAAGATTATTGTTAGACCACGGTATTATGACGTCCTTATCTCTACTCGCAATGGTTCGATAAATCATCAATAGGACATGATGGGCCTTCCCTGCAACCAGTCTACAATTTTCAGAAAACTTCATGTCTGACCGCATTGTAATACCCAAGTCCCTTTCCTCCACTGCTGGCTTTAGTTCAACTCCGCAAAGTGTACAAGTTATTTTGGGGTTACTGTTCTCCAGGTGCAATACCATACACTTTGCTGGATTAAAGCATAACTGCCATTTTTCTGACCATTCCTGAAGTCTATCTAGGTCACTCAAGAAGCTCTGCTTGGCGGTGATCATTAACTACTCTACCAATCTTTAGATCATCTGCAAATTTAGACATCACATCCTCAATCCCTTCATCAATATCATTTATGAAAATCAAAAATGATAGTGGTCCTAATACTGATCCTTGGGGAAACCCACTTCTGACATCAATCCAATCTAAGGAATAACCATTTATAATAACCCTCTGCCTCCTGCCCCAAGAAGCCATTCAGCTATCCATCTAAGGACTTTCCCTGTGATTCCAACCTGTTCCAGCTTATAAAGTAACCACTCATGTAGGACTAAGTCAAATGCTTTCTGAAATCCAAATTAAAAAAAATGTCGAAATTATTCCTTAAATCCAGCTCTTGAGTGACCTTGTCAATATAGCTAACCAGATTAGTTAAACATGATTTTCCCATTACAAAATCATATTGAGTATCCTGCAGAATTCCACTTCTATCTAAATGATCCTAAATTCCACCCTTGATCATTATCTCTATGATTTTCCCTACTACTGAAGTTAGACTAATCAGCTAGTAATTTTCCACTTCACTCTTAGAACTGCCCTTATGTATTGGAGATATATTGGCACTTTTCCAATCCAACGGAATCACTCCCGAGTCCAGTAATGCTCTCATAATTAACCTCAATGGTTCAATGCATTCACTTTCCACCTCCCTTAGGGTAAAAAAAAAAAGGTAAACTGCAGCCATTATCAACCCACTGCAGGATGGAAGCTTCCTCAACAATTCACATAGAGGGAAATGGACCTTAATCTGCCACGCTGGTCCAGTGCAAGTTGGCAGATCGACTGTATTTAGTAGGCAGGGGCTTGAATCCCCATCTACTCAAAGAACGTGTGCTACTGCACTCCCACTCCTGACCACTTGGCTATGGAAGCCTTGATCTGTAATAGTACCACAGAAAAGGTTAGGCTGTCAATGGCAGATTATGAGAAGTCACTGGCAAAGAGAACAAAGAAGGGGGAATAAGGAATTCTTCACATATATAAATGCAAAAAAGAGAAGGACAAACCAGATCAGACCCTTATGTAATGAATCTGGGATAGTATCAGATACCCTAGCAGATTATAGGGTATATGTCATCAATCCCAGGAGCCTTACTGGCCTCTAGGCTCGAAAGTTTTTTCATTATATAAACATGTGAAATTTTGACATCATTAATTAAATTTTTTGAACTTCACTCCCATAATTTCTCATTGACATAAAGGGTTTTTCTTCTGTAAATATCGATGCAAAGTAACTGTTGAGTTCATCTGCAACTTCAGCTAGAGTATCTAATGCTATACCATGTCCATTACATAAGAGTCTGATCTGGTTTGTCCTTCTTTTCTTTGCATTTATATACTTTCCACCTCCCTTAGGGTAAAAAAAAAAAAAAGGTAAACTGCATGTGGTCTAGTGGCTAGGATACCTGGCTTTCACCCAGGAGGCCCGGGTTCGATTCCCGGCATGGGAACAGATTTTTTCTGGAACAGATATGCTGTGAGGCCACATCCTAAATGCCAATCTGCATCCCTCATTAAACAGTTCAGGCCAATCTCTCACTCCTCCAGCCTCTTGAAACTTATGGAGAAGGCATTACTTTCAACCATCACCAATCAAATCATGCCTCACAAACCCCCACAAATTCACTATGCCATTCCCAGAAGATCCACAGTCACCAATTTAACTTCCATAACCAGCACCATTCTCAGGGCACTAGAAGCAAAAGCAGAACTTGCCGTTACGTATGTCGACCTGGAAGCTGCCTTCGACTCAATCAGCATTCCCTCACTTGTTCACCTCCTAGAAAATTACTTCCATATAAAAGGTGACTTGTTGTGGTTTATCACAACCCTGCTATCAGACAGGATCATTGTTCTTACAGCGGATCAAGGTATAATCTCAAGAAAAATCACTGCAGGAGTTCCCCAAGGCGGAGTCCTCTCCGGAGCATTATTTACAGCAGTCATTATTCCGTTTGTTCAAGAGAGAGAAGACATAATCTGCTATGCTGACGATATTAAGTTACACACCCACATTAACCGGGGGGGAACATATCTCAAAAATTAATGAAAAGATCAATCGAAAGCTACACGACTTAGAATCCTATCTCCATCAATTTGGACTACTTATTAATCCTGCAAAATCAGCCCAAAGTGTCTTTTCGTTGAAGCACCAACCCACTGAAGTCCAAGTTTCTCTAAATGGCATTTTCCTTCCAGTGGTAAATACACATACAGACTTGGGAGTAGTTTTCGATTGCAAACTGACCTTCAAGCCCCACATTGACAAGCTCATAACAAAATTCTGCAAAATGCGGTGGATTACCAAACAACAACTACTTCACGTTAAGGATCTGGATGTGACTCGGCGGTACGTATACAGCTCTGTATACCCCGTCTTGTTATACCCCTCAGAAATATGGGCATCTGCAGCCCCCACGATTATCAAGCGTGTGTACTCCTCCGAATACTGGCTCCTTCGTTGCGTCACACATAAACATCATCGTCCACCCCAGCAAAGAACAACTGCGATGGCAACCGCACTGAACTTTGCCCGACTGCCAAATCTTATAATGGAAAGACGCCTCACCCTAACTGTCAAAATGACCACTGGAATAATCTCGGAGCCAAACATATGGGAACTGTGCAGCTGGAGGATCCCTCAACCCGGACTGAGATCAGCTCCAACCCTTATAGCCAACCATAACAGACTAGCCCTTAGCGACCGCTTTCTCCCCAAGCAGATGCTTATCACTGTCCAAGCAATCAAAGGCGACCTCTACAAGTTTGTCAAGGACCGCAAATACCGGAGGGAGATCCTTGATGACCTAAACTCAACCAGGAAACTTCACAGTAATGTCGCAGTATAATAAATTTAAAAAGGATGTCTGTATAATATTGTATATAATGTCAAAAAATACTGTATAACATTTTTATGAATATTGTGAATAATTTAACTGAAACCTATTATATTGTTGGCCCTGGGGGATGAACCCGAACTTCGATGTGGGCCCCGTCCTCAAGGCCTTTGTACACCAGCCAATGTGAAGGCCCCTGGCATTCCTGCCGTGAAGGGTAAATTGTATAAATCCTTTGTACAATAAAGATTATTCTTCTACAGGGTGGTCATAATTTAAGTATCCCTATTCAGAGCTCTCTGTAGCTCTAAGTAATAAGAGGTTTGTTTGTTTGTTATTTGGTTTTTAGGAGCATTAGCAACTAAGGCCATATTGCTCCGGAGATATGCAGTGGTCATTCCCTGACCTTTCCGCATCCTCCGTATTTGGTGGTCACTGGCTTGAATCCCGGTCTGACCAAGAAGCGTGTGCTACGCACTGCTGCTCCTACCCTCCGTATTTGGTGGTCACGGGCTCGAATCCCGGTCTGATCAAGAAGCGTGTGCTACGCACTGCTGCTCCTGCTCATCTGGCTACGGAGGCAACAGTAATAAGAGGAATGCCACCAAAATTAGTAAGTAAACTATTCAAGACATGAGGAGAGGAGAAGGATCCCATAAAAAAAAAAAAAAAAAAAAAAAAATTGTTCCAAAATCTGCTGATAGGGGATAATATGGCACTGTACAAGAGGAAAGACATGAAGTACCAACAAATAAATAATAAGACAAACCTTAATGAAATCACAAATTTTTATTTGTACTTTTTGCAAAAAAACAGAAAGAAACAACTAAACTGCCAGAGGAAATGGTTTCACAGCTCCAAACTCACTCACAGTTTACTCCTGATGGTCAATGATGTCGTTGATGGTGAAGTTGGTTTTCAATGTGATTATCATTGTTTTGGACCAGAAATTGCATTCGATGCACAGTTTGTTTGTTTGTTTGTTTATTTGGTTTTTAGGAGCATTAGCAACTAAGGCCATATTGCTCCGGGATATGCGGTGGTCATTCCCTGACCTTTCCGCATCCTCCGTATTTGGTGGTGACGGGCTCGAACCCCGGTCTAATCAAGAAGCGTGTGCTACGCACTGCTGCTCCTTCCCACCTGGCTACGGAGGCGCCTTCGATGCACAGTGTACTCGACTGAAGAATGCAACATCTCTGGAGTAATGTTCCGCACATGTTGTGTTACGTTGTCCTTTAAGACAGCCAGGTTAGGGACACTTCCTTGATAGACATTGGCTCTGAGGTGACCCCAAAAATCACACGGTGTAAGGTCAGGTGAACATGGTGGCCATGGGAAACAAATGACTAATGATTCTTTCTGCAGTAAATTGATGCCGGAGAAGCTGCTGTACTGGTCATGCGATATGAAGAGGAGCCCCATCTTCCATAAAAATTCTCATCCAGGTTCAATTGCATTCACTTTCCACCTCCCTTAAGATTATAGGGTAAAAAAAATAAAAAAAAAAGGGTAAACTGCAGCCATTATCAACGCACTGCAGGTTAACTCAGATTTATGCAAATTTTCTGCTATCTTAGGTGCCTTATTTTTTAGTTTGGATTTAAAACTTTAGTGCAATTCAGTTTCTTTCTGCTTTTTTTGCAAAGAGCACAAATAAAAATTTGTAATTTCATTAAGGTTTGTCTTAGTTATTTATTTGTTGGTACTTTGTCATGTCTTTCCCCTTGTTCAGTGCATATTATCCCCTATCAGCATATTTCAGAACTAATTTTTTTTTTTTTTCATGGGATCCTTTTCCCCATGTCTTGAATAGTTTACTTACTAATTTTGGTGGCATTCTACTTATTACTTAGAGCTACAGAGAGCTCTGAATAGGGATACTTAAATTATGGCCACCTGGTATGTGAAGAATTCCTTATCCCCCTTCTTTGCTCTCTTTGCCAGCAATTTCTCATAATCTGCCTTTGTCAGCCTAACCTTTTCTGTGTCACTATTACAGATCAATTTGTAGCTGTTATAGGCTTCAGTACTTTTTATTGCTCTAACTTTTCCATGCCATCTTTACCTGCTAAAGTAATCTGGCAACTTCATTATTCATCAAACTTGGAATCCTCTTCATGGAGTATTTTTTTTTAATGGTATATAAGCATTCAAGGCTTCTTTGATTAATGTTTTAAAGGTATTCACATAATTCAATTGTATTCACTCTCTGTGAGATATCTACCCAGTTAATAGAGGCCATGTAGTATCTTAAGCCTTCGTAATTTTCTTTCCTGAAATTATAACCCATTCCTTTGCTTTTAACTACTGCTACCTCTTTCTTCATTATCCACCGTAGAACTCCATGATCACTTCCTGCTACTGGTTCCCGTACTGTCAGCCCTATTACATCATCTGGTTCATGGGGAATGATCAGGTCTAGAGTATTCTTTTCCCTTGTACTTTCCCTGACATGTTGATACAAATAGCAATCATTTAGTTTATTTAAAAATTATCCCCCACATGGAGTTTCCTTCCCATTTGCTCCAATCAATTAGAGGCAAATTAAAATCACCCATAATGGGACATTCACGCTTACCTGCCCATTCCAATTGCATGTAGAGGCTCTCATCATAATCATTACAATCACCTGGCCTGTAGATTACTCCCACTCTCGTAATACCTTTGCGTCCAACTATCTCTCACCATACAGATTATACACTAGCATGCGAAATGTCTGAATCTAGGAAAGCTTCCATCGCGCTCAGGTGGCTTTTGATAAGAAGCATGACCCCATCACCCCTTCTATCTTCCCTATCCTTCCTAAATGCATTATACATACCATACTGAAACTCATCATCCCCAATCTCCAGGTGGCACCACATTTCTGTAAGCCCTATCATGTCAGCGTTACTTGTCCTAACTAGCAGTTCAAATCACTCATTTTATTGATGACACTTCTGACATTACTGTACAAACAATTAAGACTTAGTGTTCTTGTATGGTTAACTACCCTGACACACCCCTTAAAGTTATTTAAGCTCACTTCCCTGGCATTAGCTGCCAGCTCATTTGAAACGTTTCTGCCCTCAGAACATCTTGCTAATATGTTCTGTTGCAATAACAAACAAGAACTCTTGAGGTATGTACAAGTGTTACTTTGACCAATATTATCAGATAAATGCATATCTATATTACCCTTGTCCCCCCAAACTAGCAGTTTCCCCGAACCTTTAAGGTGTCCTCAATAATACTGGCAAAAACTCTTGCACCACCTTTGTTTAAATGTATCACATCTCTACAAATCAGATTCTGTCTACCACCTACAAGTGCAGGCAAAGCTGATAGAAATTTCCCCCCAAAAGTCTTGTAGAGTCCTTCAAGTCTTGAGTTAATCCAAAAGGCTTTGAAGCATATAATCCCTCCTATCATGCCTGAAGAATTGCAAATCTCCCATACGAGGTTCCAACAGTAATCTGCCAACATATTTGGACTCCATTTCCATGCTATCTTTTTTACATTTGAGAAATATCTTAGTAAAACCTTTCACCATGTTCATCAGAGACCACCCCCAAGTTTTCAGGAAAAAAGTCTAAAAGGGAATGTAGGAAATGAAGCTTTAATGACAGGTCTTGGTTTTCGGTCATTAACCTATATGTTGAACAGACAACTTGTGTGATCTAGACCCGCTAATATTCGTAAAAATCGGACAAATGCTAAACTATTGTGATTTTCTTTTGTAGAGAATCTGTGTCCTCATTTTGAATTTAAATCGATGTTTTGACAAATGATGGTATAAACAAAAAGCCCCCATCAAGCTTCAGATAATCTTCTCCCATTATACTTTCAATTATTCACCATGCATGGATTTAGGGTTAAAGCTTGTTTTTATTCATTTGTCTTGTTGCATGGTATTTCCATCTTTAAGCAGGTCTTTGATATAATTTCCATCTATTCTGATTACATCTTATATGGATGTAGTTATTCCTGAAAAATATTCCAGGTAAGAGATTTCCTGACTTAAAATATAACATTTCAAAATTTCTTAAATCCTATTTATCATTCTATTTCTATTTGGTTAAATTCAAAACATACATTTAAATTCAAAATGAGGACACAGATTCTCTACAAGAGAAAATCACAATAGTTTAGCATTTGTCCAATTTTTATTAATATTAGCAGGTCTCAATCACACACATTGTCTGTCCAACGTGTCTATTAAAGTTTTGAGACAAAGAGTATTCTCAATATTTTTTTCATATAATGTCAATAACCTATGGAATTTGAAAACTGAGGGTGATGAGAATTTTTTAAGCACATATGAGTTTTTGAACATATTTCTTACGAGAATCTGTCAAAATTATTTCAGGGAGGAAATTGATGCTGACCAGTGTTATCAGTGAGGATACGAGGTGTAAACTTCGCTGAAATTAGTCACATTTCCCAAACTTTGTGTTAAAATTGGTTGACATATCCCATAAAGAACACCAATTTCACTAGCAATTTTGCTAATAGTTTAATTTTTATCATTCCTGATCAGATCACAAACATGAGCAACTGAATCATTTGTTTTTGAAGGGTTGCCCAGAACAAGGATCATCTTTGGCAGACAAGTACAGCCACTCACCAATTTACGTAAAGATTGCATTCTGCGGACCTCTACATAAGTCGGAATTTCCCTAAATGCTTATGCAGCACTAGCAACTATGAGCGCTGAATTTGATTGAAGCAAAAAAGAAATGTTCGATGAACATGTAAATAGAATTATTTATTCAATTTTTTTATCTCATGTACAGGAAAAATTACAAAAATTTCAAAATTATAATATTACAAAAAGCAAGAGGAGACAGGCATAACATCAGCAAGTTTTACCTTTCGAGCATCGTTGCCAGAATTAACTCTCCAGCTGATAAGCATGCTGCTATGGAAGTTGAGGGCTGTGGAGATTTAGAAGGGGTTTTTTCCAACACATCAAAAAATTTCTCTGCAGCTGCAGAATCTGGCGACTTCGCTGCCTACTTAATGTTGTGGTACCCAGCGCAATACCTATTAAACCACCCATTGCTTGCCACGAACTTGGGTTGGGGTTCACCGTACTTATCCTTAATATCTTCATAAATACTTCTTGCTTTTGCGTGAATGGCCATTGGAATCAGGGGCACTTGCTTCTGAATCTGATTTTCTATCCATATTATTAATAGCTTTTCCATCTTCGTTATAGCACCTGAATGCTGTTTTGTGATCACTGTTACGCGCACTGTCCTTTAAAAGAGTATTCAATGTTGAAGCAGCGAGACCTGATTCCATGCAATAGATGACAAACTTTGTCCTGCTTTGTACTTCTTAATCATCTTCATTTCTAAATCAGTTTTGTTTTGTTTTGTTTCCTAGCACTGCCAGCACTTGCACTTTCCGTTGATCCCTTTCCCTTCACCATTGTAATAAGTAAAGAGGAATGAAGAAAAGATTCTGAAAATATATTCAACTTTTTTATATGATTGAAGATTTCAGTGAAGGAGAACTCATTTCACCATAATACCATAACGTAAAAACCTACAGAATTCCAGTTTTCGATATCATCGCAAATGCAATAAGATCAAGTTTAATACCCGTTTATAACAGATTGCGCTAACAGAAAAGCTCAATAATCCAGAAAGTTCAAATTATTTTATGGTACTGACCTCCAGAAATGTATTTTAGAAAAATATCATAAAGGCATTCAAAATTGATTCTTATAACGGAACATATGATAACGATGAAAGTGTAGTGCAATTTCCATTATAAAAATTACCTTTTAGAGAGATAAATAGCTTAGTTATATAGTGAAAATTTCAACTTCTGAGGCCTTGGAACGAACCAAAAAAAAAAAAAAAAAAAAAAAAAGTGTTATTAGGTTCACATTACAATATTTTCACGATACCTCCATTTATTTCAACAGAATACAAAATACATTTCCACGATTTTTTTAAGATTGCACTTGCTGGCAAAAACTTATGTAAAGTCGAATTTCTGTAAGGTGAGTATTACGTAAGTCGGACAGTGCCCGTAGTCTTCTTTAAACTTTGAAAACCACTAAAAATTCTAAAAATAGCACATAGTATCTTCTCTGATAGCTGTTATTAACATTTTATGAGTTTCTATTGGACGTTTTCCTAATTTGATGCAAATTTGCTTCTTAGTAAAATCACAAAACACCTTTTGTTTGTTTGCTATTTGGTTTTTAGGAGCATTAGCAACTAAGGCCATATTGCTCCGGGATATGCAGTGGTCATTCCCTGACCTTTCCACATCCTCCGTATTTGGTGGTGATGGGCTCGAACCCCGGTCTAATCAAGAAGTGTGTGCTACACACTGCTGCTCCTTCCCACCTGGCTACGGAGGCGCCAAAACAACTTTTACTGAATGTGTTTTTAATTCAGACTGACTGAAGATAAATGGCTAATTGATTTGAACATACCTCATACCAACTAGGCATTTTACAAGAATATTACCATTGATATTTCATGGACACATGGATTCAAACCATGGTTAATTCAATCTTATTTACTATTGCACTTACGCATTGACCATTTGTCTCCATCTGGCCCAGCTTCACTGTATTTAAATACTTAATTATATTTATTTAATTTTATATTATTTATTGATACTATATTTAATAATGCATTGGCCAATTATAGTGGCCTTGATTATACACTACAACCCCTTCAATAGCCTCCAAATCAATTTTTGATTATGTGAAGGCAGTATTTTGGCCCATTCCTCCTCCAATGCAGCAGTCTATTCAACTAATGATTGTGAGCATGTTGGCCTGGCCCAAAACCAATATTCTAGTTCATCCCAAAGGTTAAGGTTGGGGCTTTGGATAGGCCAATGAAGCTTTTACACACTCATATCTTCAAATCAAGCCATTACAGGCTGTGCAGTATGCCATGATGCATTATCAAGCCAAAACAGAGAAGTGTCCTGCCCATATTGCTGCCACAGTGTTAGGAAGAGTGGAATTGTCCAGAATGTGAATATACTGCATGGCAGTCATTGTTTCAGGAATAACATCCAATGGTCAAGCTCAAACAATGAAGGAACAACCTCTGCCAAACTTCGCAAGTAGGATGACACACTCTGATAAATAACTTTCTTTAGACATTTACCAAACCTAAACATAGCCATAAGATTGGAAAAGTGACATTGTGATCTGTAATTAGCATAACATACCATTCAAAAATTCCAGGGACGAATTATGATGGATATAACTAGGGATGTGTACTGGAAGAGCTCATGGGGCTGGTGCAAGCCAGCCCCAATGAACCCTTCCACCACACATTCCATATTAAATATTTGATTATTTTAATCAGGGCAAAACCCTTAGCTGAAATTAGTATAAGAATGATATGTAGAGAGCTGCAGCCTCCCCCCCCCCAACACAGGTATAACCTGTTGTAATTAGTCCCTGGAATAGTAATAGTAAACACGGCATGTTATGCAAGAAAGCAAGTGTATGAGCTTATGTAGCATCAGTCAAAAAAAAAAAAAAAAAAAAATTTCACACAACCATTCCCTCTAAATGTTTGTCCAGTTTCTCCTTAAATTTTTTTAACCTATCAACTTCCACATCGACAGATGGAAGTTTGTTCCAGCAATTAACCACCCACTGGCTAAAGGCAAATTTCTGCACATCTATTCTACAGCTCTTTCCTCAATTTGAATTTATGGCCCCTTAGGTTCGTAATCTGAACAAGTGGAAGAATCCCATCAGAATTCAGCGTGCTCAAACCATTCAAGGGCTTATACACCTCAATCATATCACCTCGCAGGTGCCTAGTCTCCAGCTGTTGCAATTTGCAGAACTTAAGCCTCTCTTGGTAAGAGGATCCCTTCATTCCCCTCACCAATCTTATTGCCCTTCTCTGTACACACTCAAGCAAATCTACATCCTTCCTAAAATGAGGCCTCCAGACCTGTACACATTACTCAAGGCATGGCCTGACCATTTCCTTATACAGAGGGACAATCACCTCCTTTTTCCCTGCTAGCAAAATTCCTGTATATCATTGACAAAACCCCATGACCTGCTCTTGCAGCCTGTCTCCATTGTTCAGAAAACTTCATATCTGACTGCACAATTACTCCCAGGTCTTTTTCATTTTCTACCACTCTAAGTGTAGTACCATACATTGGTATGTTCCTCCGAGGTTACTTCTACCCATATGCAGTACTTGACATTTGTCAATGTTCAACTTCAGTTGCCACTTCTCAGCCCATCTTCCCAAATTTTCTAGATCCTGTTGCAGTAGCACACTGTCATTAACAACCTTGCCAACCTTTGTATCATCTGCAAACTTTGACACTAAGCCTGATATACCTTGATCAATATCATTGATAAATATACAAAAGAACTGTGGACCCAACACCGAATCCTGTGGGACTCCACTAATAACATTAGTCCACGAAGAGCAGCACCCATTGATTACCACCCTCTCTCTTCTCCCACTCAATCATCCTTTTATCCATTGTAGCAACTTACCTTTAATACCATTCTGCTCCAATTTGTAGAGTAGTCTTCCATGCACATTGTTAAGAACAATACCACTGACCCACGTTTTTTTGATAGCAGATTAAATGGCGAACACACTTTTAGATAATAGATTAATTGACCCCACAATTTTATGATAAATATTCTTCCTATATTGTTGGGAAATATGCCACTCAAAATACTTATAACAATATGGTTCCAAGGACTGATGTAGCCATGTGGAAAAGAGCAAGAGTGCAGCAGCACATGCTCTTTGAGTGGACTGTGGTTAAAAGCCCATTACTGCTAAATACAATTAAAGATTGTATTCATGATTTGTTGTAAACTCCTTTGATGTACCAGTGTATAAACAAGATGGAAAATCACATTTTTCTAACTCTACACGAGAAATACTACAAGTTATTTATTTATTTATTCCTGAGAAGTCAATATGAGGACTGTTTACTGGCCACCATGGCTACCTTCTCAATTTCTTCCTATGACATTTTGTTAAAAATACAAATTACAGTAGGAAAATAGACTAATATTCCTATTGTCAGGGAAACGGGGAACATACTTTGTAAAAAGGATAGGTGGAATAGGACCAGGGTATGTCTGCCAGGGGCAAAGGTTGATGACGTTGTAGAGCGGATATCATCTTTTAAGGGCACAAAAGGTGATATAGTTGTACACGTTGGCACTAATGATATTAAGAGTAGGAGACCGGCGGAATTACTTAGCAAGTACAGGTCACTGTTGAAAAAAAGCAGTGAATTAGGGTTGAACTTGAAAGTGTCTGCAATTCTGCCCAGACACGATAGGAGGGAGTATATGATGAGAGCCTTGTCGATCAATTCGGCCCTGGAGGGATTGTGCAAGGCTCAAGGGGTAGAATTTTTTTCAGCCTGGACTGTACTTGTTAACAGGAGAGATTGCTTCTACAGGGATGGGATACACTTAAATAGAAAGGGTGCAAGAATTTTTGCTGATGCTGTCGAGGCAGTGTTAGGTGGGTCGGAAAACTGCTAGTTGGGGGGGGGGGATACAAGGACTAATAGATTAACAGTAGCCAGTGGCAGAGGTGGAAGTGATTCTTGCACTGCTTCTATTGAAATGAGCAGAAGTCTGAAAAACAAGATGCAGGATATTTCAGAGACTGCTGGTAGTCATTGCGGTACAAGTAAACACATGGGTTGTGTTAGAGTAGCTAAGAATAGAAACAGGTGCATGTATACCTGCGTGTACACCAATGCTAGGAGTTTGGTAAATAAATTTGATGAATTTGAGGTATTGCTCAAAACATCAAAGGCAGATATTGTTGGGATATCAGAGACGTGGTGTCACACAGATATAAGTAATGCGGAACTGGAATTTGGGGAATACAATGTGTATAGAAAGGATAGACAGGACAGGAGGGGAGGAGGGGTTATGCTATTAATTAAGAAACACATAAAGTCCAAGGAAGTGAAGCCAGTCGACATCGATGGACAGGGCAGCGTCGAGTCAGTTTGGTGTGACATAAGCATAGGGAAATCAAAATTGAGAGTAGGAGTGTGCTATAGGCCTAATGACTCTGATGAGTATAATAAGATATTGTACAGGGAAATAGAGTGGGCCAGTAAATCAGAGAGTCTTATAATGGGGGACTTTAATTTCCCAGATATTGACTGGAATTTGTGGGTTGGTCACTCGCACACTAGCAAGGCTTTTGTGGATTTATTGGATGATTGTTTTCTACATCAGCATGTTCGTGAGGCAACAAGAGGGAGCAATACTCTTGATCTGATTATCAGTAGTGATTCTTCATGCATTAAGAACCTGCAGATAAATGAACCACTAGGTGGCAGTGATCACAGTGTGTTGAAGTGGGATTTACTCAAGGAGGTAACTACCATCAGAGGTAAAGGGAAGGGTTTTTGTTTTCGTAAAGGCGACTATGATGGTCTGAGACTATTTAAATTCTATACAGTGGGACCAACTGATGATGTTACCAACAGCAAACTCAAAATGGGAAGCATTCAAGGAACTAATCTTGGAGGCTACCAGGCTTTACATACCAACTAAGAAATATTGTTCAAGGTTTAGGCCTAAATGGTTGTCAGATGAACTAATGAGACATGTGGCAGAGAAGAAAAATGCATGGGATACATACAAATTAATGGGTGACATGGAAGCCTATGATAGATATAAATTGGTCTGTAACCAAGTCACAAAGGAGATTAGGCAGGCAAAGGCAGACTATGAAAAATCCTTGGCAAAGGATGCAAAGAAAAACAGAAAAGAGTTCTTTACATACTTGAACTCGAAAAGGAAAGGGATGAATCAGATTGGTCCACTGGATATTGATGGTTCAACAGTTGAGGATCCTGCTCAGGTGGCTAACAATCTAAACGAGTATTTTGCATCTACATTCACGCATGAGGAGTTATTCAGGAAGGAGAATGATGTAGGTAAAGTAAACATTGGCAGTGAGCTGGATGATTTTGTAATAACTGAGAGGAAAGTGGAGGAGAGATTGTTGAGGATAAACATAAAAAAGGCACCTGGGGTGGATGGGATCTATCCAGTTATATTAAAGGAGGCAGCAAAGGAAGTATGCAAACCCCTAGCCATAATTATGAGAGCTTCTTTGGACTCAGGGGAGGTACCCATAGACTGGAGATGTGCAAATGTAACCCCAATTCACAAAGGAGGATCAAAGGCTGACACAAGTAATTATAGACCTGTTAGTTTAACTTCTGTTCCAGGTAAATTAATGGAGGCACTGGTTAAAGAAGCACTGCAGGATCATCTAGACAAGAATTCAGTTATAGCTCAGACGCAGCATGGTTTTGTTAAGGGCAGGTCTTGCCTGACCAATTTGATTGGATACTATGATGTAGTCACAAAAGAACTGGATGCAGGGAATAACTTTGATATTATATATTTGGATCTTAGAAAGGCTTTTGATACTGTTGCACATGGAAGACTGCTGCACAAATTGGAGCAGTGTGGCATTGGAGGCAAATTGCTGCTATGGATAAGGGGATGGTTGAGTGGCAGAAGACAGAGAGTGGTAATCAATGGACACTGCTCAACGTGGACTAATGTTATTAGTGGAGTTCCTCAAGGTTCAGTGTTGGGTCCGTTGTTGTTTTCGGTGTTTATGAATGATATTGATGATGGGATATCAAGTTTAATGTCCAAGTTTGCAGATGATACAAAGGTTGGCAGGGTCGTTAAGGACAATACTGACGCTATGCTGCTTGCAACAGGATCTGGAAAGGTTGAACAGATGGGCTGAGAGGTGGCAAATGAGGTTTAACATCGACAAATGTAAAGTGCTGCATATGGGAAACAGTAACCCCAGAGCAACGTATCAACTCTGCTGTACTACACTGACAGTGGTGGAGAATGAAAAGGACCTGGGGGTAATTGTGCAGGCAGATATGAAGTTCTCTGAGCAGTGCAGACGAGCTGCAAGAGTAGCTCATGGTGTCTTGTCAATGATATACAGGAATTTTTCTAGCAGGGATAAGGAGGTGATTATTATTCCCTTGTATAAGGCAATGGTAAGGCCACATCTTGAGTACTGTATACAGGTCTGGAGGCCTCATTTCAAGAAGGATGTAGAGCTGCTGGAACGGGTACAGAGAAGGGCAACAAGATTAGTAAATGGAACAAAGGGTTGCTCTTACGAAGAAAGGCTTAAGTTTTGCAAATTACAGAGTTTGGAGACTAGGCACCGGCGAGGTGATCTGATAGAGGTGTATAAGGCTTTGAATGGTTTGAGCATGCTCAATGCCAATGGGATTCTTCATCTTTCTCAGAATAATCACCTCAGAGGGCATAAATTCAAATTGAGGAAGGACGGATGTCGGATAGATGTGCGGAAATTTGCCTTTGGCCAGCGGGTGGTTGGTTGGTGGAACCGACTTCCATCACTTGTTGTTGAAGTTGATAGCCTAAACAAATTTAAAGCTCAACTGGACAGGTATTTCGAACGAACGGAGGGGTGAAATGGGAGTGGGTTTTTTTTTTTTTTTTTTTTTGGCTGATGCTGAATAAGCTTGCTTTCTTGCATCATATGCCTCTGCTAATGCTAATGCTAATGCTAATATGCTGCTCTGCATTTGTATGTTATCTTTTTGAATCCCTGATGAAACAAGATTTTGTATCATTCATGTGTGAAGTAATTCCGTCTTTTTATGAATTTTGTCCCCTAACACTAACAAACTAAGGAAAATAAACTACAAAAATCTAGTAAAATCCTCAGGGTTGTGGTATACAGCAAGCAAATCATTGAACATAGAAAATATAGAACTGAGAACTTCAGAGATAAGCACCTAAGAGTTATTTACATATGTACTACCTCAGATCCATTTGTAAAGGTGGATGATCATGTAGGGTTTAATGCCAGGAACTGAAGATAACTGAGTTATTAATTGCAGAAAAATAAATTCCTGTAAAAATATTTTCAGGAAATTATAATTTATGCTTAATGTCAAACAAAACACTATTAAATTCCAGAGCATGTGTCTCTATTATTTCCAAAATATCTTAGAAGATATGATATTAGCAGAGGCATATGACGCAAGAAAGCAAGCTTATATCTACCAAAAAAAAAAAAAAAGTCATTCAAAATGTTTGTCTAATTCTGCCCTGAATTTAATTAAGCTATCAACTTTCACGACAGACGTAAATTTGTTGCAGCAATCAACTACCCACTGGCTAAAGGAAAATTTCCACACATCTATTCGACAACTGTCTTTCCTCAATTTCAGTTTATGCCCCCTCAGGTTTGTAATCTGAGCAAGAGGGAGAATCCCATCAGCATCAAGCCTGCTCAACCCATTCACAAGGCCTTATACACCTCAATTAGATCACCTTGGAGGTGCCTAGTCTCCACATGCTGCAAACTGCAGAACTTAAGCCTCTCTTGGTAAGAGGATCCCTTCATTCCCCTCACCAATCTTGTTGCCCTTATCTGTACACGTTCAAGCAAATTTACATCCTTCTTAAAATGAGGCCTCGAGACCTGTACGCAGTACTCAAGGCGTGGCCTGATCATTGCCTTATACAAAGGAAAAATCACTTCCTTTTCCTTGCTAGCAAAATTCCTGTATATCATTGACAAAACTCCATGACCAGTTCTTGCAGCCTGTCTACATTGCTCAGAAAACTTCATATCTGACTGCACAATTACTCCTAGGTCATTTTCTACCACCCTGAGTGAAACACCACCTGGTTGGTACATTTCTCTGGGATTACTGCTACCCGTATGCAGTACTTTGCATTTGTGAATGATAAACTTCAGCTGCCGCTACTCAGCCCATCTCTCAAACTTTTCCAGATCCTGTTGCGGCAGCAATTTTTTTTTTATGTGAACCCCAAACATGGGAGGTATTAGAACCTATAGTACTTAGTACCATGCTTGGGTTGGAAGTTGAGAAGACAAAAGAAGATATTTGTTGACATTGGACTTGAATTTCATCTTCCTCATTTATTCATTCAACTGCAGAAAATGGCAGTTGAATGAATAAATGAGGAAGATGAAAAGTTGGTTCTGTGGGTTTGAAGTTGGACAGTAAATGGATGTTGGCGGCACATGTTCGGACTGTTTTGAAAGAGAGAGCGGGAATTATAGAAGCCAATTCAGAAGAACAGTGCCCATGGAAGTATCTGTAGAAGAGGCATGCAGCAGAAACAGTACGTCTATGAGAAAGCGAGTGGAGAGACTGTTAGAGATGAATCATTAATTAACCTAACTGCACTCTTCTGAATGGAATCAAGAAGCTTGAGAGAGGTATTGGTGGCACCACCCCAGATGTGGGAACAATATTCCATGGCAGGGCAGATTTGCGATTTATACAGAGTGAGCAGCTGTTTGGAAGAAAAGTAACACCGAGAGCGAAAGAGAAAACCAAGTTTTTTAGATGCAGAGGAAGCAATATTTGTAATGTGCTTGTGCCAAGAGAGATTTGAAGTCAGGGTAATCCCCAAAAGTGATATATCATTTTGCCTAGAAATCGGAGTGTCACTAAAGATAAGCATAGGAGCAGAAGAATTCTTTTTGCGAGATATAAGACAAGACTGAGTTTTAGAAGGGTTGAAATTAACTAAGTTGTCTTTGCCCCACTGGAGAATTACCTGAAGATCGGCATTTAAGGAACTGGTAGCAGATTTTCGAGAAGTTGAAGCTGATTGAGCAGGACAAGGTTTCTCAAAATGGAAAGTGGAATGCAATGTGCTATCATCAGCAAAACTACGGATAGGATTTCCAGTCAATGGAAGAAGGTCATTAATATACAAGAGGAAAAGAGTGGGGGAAAGAACTTAACCTTGGGGGACACCGGCATTAGTGGAGAAGTTAGAAGACAGGGAGCCATCTACCATCACCCTCAGTGAGCGATCAGAGAGAAAACTGGATAACCAATTACTAAACACAGTTGGCAAATCATAAGATAGAAGCTTGTTTAGAAGGCCTTTATGCAAAACACGATCAAAAGCCTTTGAGATGTCAAGAGCAACTACTTGTGTTTCACTGAACCTTTCCATTGAATTAGTCCATAAATGGGTAACATAAGCCAGAAAATCACCAGTGGATCGACACTGACGGAATCCATACTGGCGATCGTTGATCAGACGGAAGGTTTCTAGGTAGATTAAAATTTGGCAGTTAATTGATTTCTCCATTACTTTAGAAAGAGTAGAAATAATTGCAATAGGACGATAATTGGATGGAAGGGATTTGTCACCCTTTTTAGGAACTGGCTGGATATGAGCAAATTTCCAAGCAGAAGGAAAAACACCCTTTGGAATAAGAAAGTGAAAAAAGGCGGCAAAGAATAGGAGTAAGTTCAGGAGCACAGGTTTTGAGAACAAGTGGAAAAATACCATCGGGACCTGGAGCTTTCTTAGCATCAAGATTCGTCAAAATCCTTCTGACATCCTTCTGACGGAAGACCACAGGAGGCATTGAATGGAGTGGGTTGGGAATGGTGGGAGGTGTTTTACCAAGATCATTAATACATGAGCTGGAAGAAAAATGGGATGCTAGCAGGTCAGCTTTATCCTTGGCTGAAGTGACAACAGAACCATCTGGTTTGGACAGAGGTGGGAGCAGAGATGGGCAAAAGTTGCGGCCAATAGCTTTGGCAAGAGACCAGAATGCTAGGCTACCATTAGGGCAAGAAGCAAGTTTTCTACTCTTAGCCTGTTCAAACTCTAGTTTGGACTGATTAATAACTGCTTTACAATTTTTGCGAGCTTTGGTGTAGGAAGAAAATGAAACTGAAGAATTAGAAACAAGCCAATTACAATATACAACATTCTTCTCTTGAACAGCCTTAGCACATTTATTGGAAAACCAAGGTTTAGATAAAGGACGAGATTTTAAAGTTGAGTGTGGGATAAAGGATTCCATTCCTGCAAGAATAATTTCACTGACACGATCTGAGCAAACATTGACATCAGAAGTTTTGAAACAGTAATCCGACCAAGGAAAAGAAAAAAAGTCTCGCAGGTCATCCCATTTTGCATTCTTGTAATGCCAAACAGCACGAGGTTGGGAATAGCCATGAGATAAAGGTTCCATTGGGGAAGAGACAATCACCAAGTTGTGATCTGAAGTGCCTAAAGGACCTCTCACTTCGAACGTGTACTTAGAAGGGTTGTTTGTGAGAAAAAGATCAAGCGTATTGACTGTATGATTAGGATTGTCCGGTATTCTTGTAGGTAAATGAACAATCTGTGCAAGGTCATTAGTAATTGCAAAAGCCTCAGCATCTCGACCTGCTGGGTCGGTGTGACTAGAAAACTGAAGCCAGCTGGAGTTGTGAACATTAAAATCACCAAGGAAAATTACCTCACTGTTAGGAAAGTTGGACTGGAGAAAGTCAAGTTGCAAAGAGAGGAAGTCAAAGAGCTCCAAGTGATTAGTGGAGTTGGGAGAACGGTAGAGACAACAGATGAATTTGACACAATGAGGTAGAGAGATTTTAAGCCAGAGAAGATCAAAGAGAGGAGATTCCAAATTGCCAAGTCTCTGACAGGGAATATCAGAACGGACATATGCACCAGAACCACCTTTGAGGAGAAAGGAATCATACAGCGAATAATTTGGGCATCTGAGATGAGCAGTAGTTGAATCAACCGATAACTGAGATTCTGTCAGAAAAAGTACATGGGGTTTGGCAGACTGCAAGTGGAAATGGACGTCGTTGAGATTAGAATTGAGACCACGTATATTTGTGAAATGAATTAGGAAGTGCCTGGGAGGTTTAGATCTTTTCGCAGATAAGCTTGCTCTATTAGTTTGACAATTCATGGTGTATTCAATAGTAAGAATAAGTGGGTGGGATATGCTGTATGAAGTAATTAAATTTTTGGATATGGCCTACACGTGGTAAGAATATACCCAGATCCTTGACATAACGTGGCCTCGACAATGCTCCCCGCATACACACTACTCAGACTCCCTCCAGTCATTATCTGGGAGAGTAGAGGTAGCAAGATGATCTGGAAGCCTCCTAGAGATTTACCAATAGGTTCAGTCCGGTGTACTAACTAGCGGCCGGCCTGCAAACACCATATTAGAGCTGTACCCTCAAAATGTAAGGAATATTGGATCTCGCCACGACGTTCATCATAACCTCAAAAGTCATTCTGCCGTGAAGGGTAAATTGTATAAATCCTTTGTACAATAAAGATTATTCTTCTACAGGGTGGTCATAATTTAAGTATCCCTATTCAGAGCTCTCTGTAGCTCTAAGTAATAAGAGGTTTGTTTGTTTGTTATTTGGTTTTTAGGAGCATTAGCAACTAAGGCCATATTGCTCGGGAGATATGCAGTGGTCATTCCCTGACCTTTCCGCATCCTCCGTATTTGGTGGTCACTGGCTCGAATCCCGGTCTGATCAAGAAGCGTGTGTTACGCACTGCTGCTCCTGCTCATCTGGCTACGGAGGCAACAGTAATAAGAGGAATGCCACCAAAATTAGTAAGTAAACTATTCAAGACATGAGGAGAGGAGAAGGATCCCATAAAAAAAAAAAAAAAAAATGGTTCCAAAATCTGCTGATAGAGGATAATATGGCACTGTACAAGAGGAAAGACATGAAGTACCAACAAATAAATAATAAGACAAACCTTAATGAAATCACAAATTTTTATTTGTACTTTTTGCAAAAAAACAGAAAGAAACAACTAAACTGCCAGAGGAAATGGTTTCACAGCTCCAAACTCACTCACAGTTTACTCCTGATGGTCAATGATGTCGTTGATGGTGAAGTTGGTTTTCGATGTGATTATCATTGTTTTTGACCAGAAATTGCATTCGATGCACAGTGTACTCGACTGAAGAATGCAACATCTCTGGAGTAATGTTCCGCACATGTTGCGTTACGTTGTCCTTTAAGACAGCCAGGTTAGGGACACTTCCTTGATAGACATTGGCTCTGAGGTGACCCCAAAAATCACACGGTGTAAGGTCAGGTGAACATGGTGGCCATGGGAAACAAATGACTAATGATTCTTTCTGCAGTAAATTGATGCCGGAGAAGCTGCTGTACTGGTCATGCGATATGAAGAGGAGCCCCATCTTCCATAAAAATTCTCATCCAGGTTCAATTGCATTCACTTTCCACCTCCCTTAAGATTACAGGGTAAAAAAAAAAAAAAAAAAAAAAGGGTAAACTGCAGCCATTATCAACGCACTGCAGGTTAACTCAGATTTATGCAAATTTATCTGATCTGGAAGCCTCCTAGAGATTTACCAATAGGTTCAGTCCGGTGTACTAACTAGCGGCCGGCCTGCAAACACCATATTAGAGCTGTACCCTCGAAATGTAAGGAATATTGGATCTCGCCACGACGTTCATCATAACCTCAAAAGTCATCAATCATACTGCATGATGGAAGAGATAGGGAAGGGTTTACCGGAACTTAGCTCTAGAGACTAAACATAGGTTCCACCACTTCAAGCCTCCAATAAGCAAAGTGGTGGTATTTCACCGGTTGATGAGAGTCATCTACCATCTAGTACTGCCTGGTAACATAGAGGGGTGGCATTCCTCCATGTGGTGTGGGCACCACATCTCGACCCCTGCTTACATTGGTTCACACCTGGGTGGTCACCCACCATGTACTTGTGCATGGAGGTTATACCCAGGATTACTAACAATCCCACCATCGTGAAGGTGCAAGCAAAGGATTTGGTTTTCACAGACCGTCCGGACTTCGCCAAAATTGGGTCCACTTGACTTCAGTGTCACCCGAATATCAGTTCCATCAGCGTTTTAGACTCACAGGTAGCAAGTACAGCTTGTCTGGCATATCTGAGAGAATGTCTATGACAACTGCATACTGTCATTACTGTTATTAACAACCCTCCCAACCTTTGTATCATCTGCAAACTTTGACATTAAGCTTGATATACCTTCACCAATATCATTGATAAATATACAAAACAACAGTGGGCCCAAACCCTAGGGGACATTACTAATAACGTTAGTCCATGAAGAGCAGTATCCATTGATTATATGATGTATAAAGCAATGGTAAGACCACACCTTGAGTACTGTGTACAGTTCTGGAGGCCTCGTTTTAGGAAGAATGTAGAGTTGCTAGAATGAGAACAGAGAAAGGCAACAAGGTGGTGAGGGGAACAAAAGTGTTCTTGCGAAGAAAAGCTTAATTTCTGAAAATTGCAGAATCTGGTGACTAAGCACCTGCGAGGCAATCTGATTAAGGTGTATATGGCCTTGAATGGATTGAGTAGGCTCAATGTTGATGGGATTCTTCCTCTTGCTCAGATTACAAACCTGAGGGGGCATAGATTCAAACTGAGGAAAGACGGTGATAGAATAGATGTGTGGAAATTTGCCTTTAGCCAACGGGTAGTTGATTGCTGGAACAAACTTCCATCTGTTGTTGTGGAAGTTGATAGTTAAATAAATTCAATGGAGTACTACACAAACATTTGGAATGAATGGATCAGTGAAGTGGGAACGTTTTTTTTTTTTTTTTTTGCTGATTCTGCATAAGTTTGCTTTGTTGCATCCTGTGCTTCTACTAATGCTAATGACCACTCTCTGTCTTCTCCCACTCAACTATCCTTTTATCCATTGTAGAAACTTGCCCTTAATGCCATACTGCTCCAATTTGTACAGTAGTCTTCCATGTGCAACAGTATCAAAAGCTTTCCTGAAATCCAAGTATATGATATCAAAATTATTTTTTGCATTCAGTTCCTTTGTGACCACATCATAGTATCCAATGAAATTAGTCAGACAAGACTTCCCCTTAACAAACCCATGCTGTGTCTGAATTATTACTGCTGTCTTGTCTAGCTGATTCTGCAATGCTTCTTTAACCAGTGACCCCATTATTTTCCCTGGAACAGAAGTCAAACTAACAGGTCTGTAATTACTTGTGTCACCCTTTGATCCACCTTTGTGAAGTGGAGATACATTTGCACATCTCTAGTCCATGGGGACTTTCCCTGAGTCCAAGGATGCTATCATAATTATGCTAAGGGTATGCTTATTTCCTTTGCCACCTCCTTTAATATATATAGATCCTATCCACCCCAGGTAAATATTCATTAGAACAGATGAGGCAGTAAATAAAACAATTTTTTAGGACATACCTATCAAATAATAACAGGTTGTAAAAATGGATGTTGAGATTTCTGCAAATATGTATTATGAATAATAGAGAAAATTATGTATCATCAGCATTTCTACCAAAGTAGATGTTCAAGTAATACTCACACAAGGTTTTTTGTTTTTTTTTTAATTTAGATGTCAATATGACTACAATTTACAAAGGAATATTATTTCCATTGGCATTGTGAATATTCCTTGGTTCCAACAGTGGGAACATGCTTCACAGATGCACTGTAAAAATGCGAAAATAAAATCAATCATTGAAATGCTGAGTATATAATATCACATACCATCCAGTGTACTAAAGATACACGTGTAAACAGATGAAAACAGGGATTTAAATCTAAATGAAAATGACACACACTTAATGTTAAGGCAGAAAGGGAGAAACCAATATTTGGTGTCTCAGGAAGAGATCAACTTGATGGTTGCAAATAATTAATTATGTACATTATGCACAATACAGTCAGTCCTCATATAGCACGATAGTTGCATTCCTAGAAACCCTCGTGCAATGCAAAATCGTGCAATATAAACAACAGGCCCTATGGGAAAAATGGGGTTAGGTGCCGACCACCCAAGATTGTACACACACATTTGTAACCAAAACATTACCAAACACAATAAATAATCGTAATAAAATACTTACGCATTTTATTACGACTATTACGTAATAAAATATTGCTAATGCTTTTACTTCTATTGTAAGCAAACTTGTTTTTTGTTTAATTTTCTATCGAAACAGATGACAGCTGTTCCATCTCTTCCAATTCTTTGTGTCTTAATCTAATGGATTTTAATTACACTTTGAGTTGTTCCTGCTATGAAAGTTGTTTTTATTTTCTCTGCATTCTTTCTAATTCTCGGCGTTGCCTCATTTAGGTCTGTAGCACGTGCAATATCACATGGTCTTTCATTTCGCTCAAAGCGTTTCACAATTTCATATTTTTTTTCTCTATCGACAGAGGTGGACTGGCCATAAGCCTTACCGGGGAAACCCCGGTGTGATTTTGGCCATAAACCATAGTATGAGGCCACTATAAATTTTCCCGGGTAAGAATTTTTGACCCAGTCCACCTCTGTTTATCAATATTGCTTTTATTTTTCTCTCTGAATCTGCAGTGTTAGGGAATAAAGCACAATTACAAAACGAGGAGGCATGCTTGATACAGATAAACAAAGCTGCGCGCGTGTAGCAACTGAATAAACAACTGAATAAACAACACTGTAAAGGCAGAGATACACTATTAACTCCTCACATTTTACTAAAGCACATTTCTATTGGTTACTACCATAAAACAATAAAAACAATTTCCAGTTGCGTTTCTGCTAGTGGAATCTGTTATAAACTGGTAGTAAACTCGATCTAATTGCATTTGCGATAATACCAATAGCTGGAATTGTGTTGGTTTTTACGTTATTATGGTGAAATGTGTTTCCCCTTCACTGATATAAAAAACATAAATACATTTTCAGAATCTCCTCTTCATTCCTATCGTGTTGCGTTCAGTTGGGGTGATTCCGCGTTCGACTGCCATTTCTTGTAAACACAAAGGCGAATCATGCATAAGCGAATTCGGTTCATGTTATATAAGATATCATTCCCCTATTTATAAATCGTGTATGATCGAATTCGTGTAATATAAACACGTGTTATACGAGGACTGACTGTACTAGTTTAGCATATCAAATCTGTATACATTAGGGTCTCAAAGTACACAAGGGTTAGGTTCCTGGTACTCCCAAGTTAGTGAGAATTCATACAAGTTCAGTTCCTTCTACAGAAAACTCTTGTACTAAGGTGAAACTAAGTAGAATCCTATAAACCATAGATGCATGTATATAAATTTTATTTGCAAACTGAATGTGCACAAATTTTAAATAAAGTACAGTCAGGACAAGTTCATCCTCATAAAGGGTGTGCCTTTAAGGGAGGCTGTATTCAGGCAAAGTATGCACATTATCAACCTTATTATTCCATAAGGTATCATCTAGTTCAAGTACAGAATTCTTATTTCATTAAAATAAAAAACCAATACTGCACATCCACTATGACATCGACCTTCTCCTTTGCATTCCTTCCCTTCTCCTCTGACACATCGCCGACTGCCATTATAAAACAGATCAGTTGCATATGTGCAGGGTTGTATACTCTGAGTTCATGTACTTTGAGACCCTATTGTGTATATGGAATAAGTTCGTGGTTTTCCTTTAGATAGACTGGAAGAATGAATTCAACTTTAAAATGCTGAAATGAATATTTTCAGATACACAGGGCAAGTGGAAAGTCACGTCCTATTTTGAAAGTTGTGATACCTGACTAGCATATAACATGGGGTCATCATTCAATGGCACTTCATGAGTAATTTAACATCATTCATGAGTACTGTAGTACTCACGAGTAACATGTACTGTATCTATCACCATTATATTGTTATAATGAATGTACTGAATTGCTATATTGTCCCCCAAGCATGAAAGAAAGTCTCACAGAACAGACTTAATCATTTCCCAGACAGAGTTTTCCAACTCATCAGCAGTAATCAATTTTTTTACTATAAAAATTTTCAGTGAAGGTAAAGAAAGCCAACACAAGAACCTCGGCAAGCTACATGGACAAACTGGTTTGCCACTACCGCAGTTTCTCCCTGCATTCTCGGTTAACAGACAGTGTGTGTTATTGATAGCGACAGTAAAAGTCAAAAACAATATATTGATTAACACGTAGGCGTGACAGACGATAACATAACATCACAGCGTTAAGTGATTGATTGACTTCATGATGCATATATCGCCATTGATACTGCAATATGTCATTATGTCAAAAAATACCAGTTTGGGATTATGGTGCCTTTGTAATCAAAATAATCAGTTCTACCTTTCTGCAAGAGGTCGTATGTGACAGGCCAATAGCAAGGGAGGAGCATGTGCAGTGGCAATAAGACCAAATGTCTAATGTACTGCACTAAAACCGTTTGATATGCCCTGAGCTTTTTTGACATATAACGTATTGCAGTATCAATGACGATATATATAAAGAACTGTTCTTTCTTTTCCTATTATTTCTTAACCTAACATTTAAGGTCAGGTTAGGAAAAATAAAAAAACCTATTCCTTTTTTTCCTAACCTATCCTTTAAGGTTAGGCTAGGAAACCTAACATTAAAAAACATGCAAAGAAATCAGTAATATTGTTTTTTTAATAGCGAAAATAATCATGAACTCCAATAATCTGCTTTTAATAATGAGAAAACTAATCGTTACATTGTCTGTCATGCTTACATGTCAATCAATACATCTTTCTTGACTTCTACTGCCAGATTATCCGATAACACACACGCACGCACGCACACACACACACCATCTGTTTACCAAGAATGCAGGGAGAAACTGTGATAGCAGCAAACCAGTTTTTCTGGTAAGTTTCCTAAAGTTTGTTATGGTTCTCATTTTGGCTTTCGTTACCTTAGCCAAATTTTCCTTCACCGAGTCTCATGAGAAGAAGTCCACTGGGATGAAAACAGGACCCATATATGATCACTCCATTGGTCAGATAGGATCCATATCTGCCTATTCATCTGTTGTGAAAAGTAATATGCAGCCAGTTGCACAGAGGAATGGAGAAGTGAAGTGGCACCCTAATCTTCATAAAGAGCAGTTTTTGTGAATTTGACCAGTTCTTATATCAGGGAAAACAGATATCTGCAAAGCTTATGAAGAGCATTCACCATTCACAATCATGCAAAATGAATGGCCTGACAACTGACAAACTTTATTCTGTATCACATGGTAAATTTTTAATGATTCTGGCTTTTCAATTGTTTCCTCAGGACCATATGACTCCCAGTAATGTTTTTTTTTTTTGCTTATTGACAAATCCACCTACAATGAAAGACAGCTTTGTCCAACCACAGAATGTTATTTAAAAGGATAGGTCAGTCCTGCATTTGCCCAAGCATATCTTTTGCAAACTCTTTCTGTTATAATCCTCTGTTGAATAATACATGGACATAATGCAGTTTCCCAGGTCTCCATACTTCAATTCTTTTCTTAGAATCATTTGCACAGCATCATACCTTATTTAGTTTACCTTTTTCATTTTTCTCCCCCTTCTAAGGTTCTTCCAAATATTTTTTCGACTGCCTGAAAATTTTCTGTAGATATCAATAGTCTTCCACTGCATTTCACATCAATGACTGATCCTGTTGTCTTTAATTTTATGTAATATGCTTTCATGGTTTTTGAATCCACTGTTTCATATTATCCATATAACGTGCCATCATCTCTGAAGAACTACCAGAGAATCCCATACCTCAATACTTTATAGAAATTCAGGCTCTACTGCTTATACTGTTTATTTGTATTTATCTAGAACAAAAGAGAAAAATGAATGCTAGAACAGAATGTTAAAAATGACATAAAATTCTTTACCTAATGCTCGATTAATGATAGCTCAATCTTACATATTAATCCAGTATCACAAGATTCAAAATAGAGATGACTTTCAAAACACATCCTGTACATGATTTGCTTGTCCAATGCAAAAATAATAAATTAACCTTACCTGTATGTATTCCAAGTACCCATGCCATGCTTAAGCAAGAGGATCTTAATATTTGTGTGGCCAACAAAGCCAGGACTAGTTGTACACCATATGATGTTAACTGTGATTGTTCTTCTACAAACCTTAAGATCTCTTGCAGAATTAAGGCCTACAGAAAATAATGAAGATAAAATCAATCATTTTAATTCCTTCTTAAATAAATAAATTAACAGTGAAGCCTATCGATTATATTTATGTATTTTTTTTAATTTATCAAATATAGTAAAATCCTTTAATTTATAAAATATAGTAAAATAGAAAAATTCTCAGATACTGTGCTAAAATTCAATTCTAATGAATATCACTCAAGCTGATTTGTTCAATTAGTTATGCAGCACTTTAACATATGGAAGCAGTAATTTACATTTTATTTTGCCATACATAAATTTTAAACCATCAATGTTAGAAACTTAAGTGGCAAAGAAGTAGAATTAGCAAAACTAAATCATTGCAATATCAGTATAGTATAACTATACTTATTTGCAATTATCACAGAAACCATGAAAATGAATATAAGGGAACTGCAGCTAAACAATAATCCTAAATTTATTCTAAAGTAGGATAAAGTGCAAGGAAGGTGTAAAAGTAGTTTTTAGAAGTTTGGAAGAAAGTTTAATTGCTTGGAAGTATTATCCAAAAAGTCTGTTATGTACTGTCTGTGTTAAGTATTGTCTGATAATGTAAAATTTATGAAATGTGTAAAATTTAGTTATTTTTGGTTTTTAGGAGCATTAGCAACTAAGGCCATATTGCTGCGGGGATATGCGGTGATCATTCCCTGACCTTTCCGCATCCTCCGGTATTTGGTGGCCATGGGCTTGAACCCGTCTAATCAAGAAGCATGTGCTATGCACTGCTGCTCCTGCTCACCTGGCTACGGAGGCACCGTAAAATTTAGCATATACTAACATTAAATACTTATTATTTATTAATATATTAATAAATATGAATAACAAATACTATTATTAAATAATATATATATTTAATACTAATATGTTAAATATATTAATACTTAATATTGATATATTTAGTATAAAAACCTTAAACAGTTTGTAGGGCATTAAGTGGTGAGTAATGTTTTGAATGAAAAATAAATACGGAGAAGTGGCACATGATACATTTGGAGAAAATAATACTCACAGAAAAGAAATCAATGTCAAGCAAGCTACACATTTTTAAAAAATATATAAGGGATATTTGAAAAGTATCCCTTATATTTTCCTCAAATAAACTCTTCATAGGTGAGTCTGAAGGGATTATTTGAGAAGTCTGGTAACATGTTACTTTTTAACATAGTACCTTTTTGCCACCAAAGCTGCAATGTGTTAATTCCAGCTGCAAAGAAAGTTTTCTCTTGGGCCTCCAGTGCAGCAATAATGTAACTGTTGGTGAGAAATTTGATGCCAGCCAGGCATTTTTTCAAATTAGGAAAGAGATAAAATTCCGATGGTGTCAGATATGGTGAATATGGGGGGGGGGAGTCCAAGATTTCAAAGCCACACTCATGCACTACAGCCGTGGCAATGATGACAGACTTCTAACCAGACATGTTGTCCTGGTAGAACAAGACTCATTTGCTGAGTTTTCCTTTGTGTTTGTCTTTGATTTTTTCTTGCAAATGCCTCACAAGCCCTGAATAATATGCCCTTGTGACTGTCTAGCCTTTCTGAAAGTAATCCACTAACAACACACCATCAGCATTAGAAAAAAACTGATGCCATTACTTTGCCAGCAGAAGGAATCGGATTGGCTTTCTTCGGAAGTAGAAAAGAGCTGTATTTCTACCATTTGAATAATTCCTTTGTCTCTGGCTGAAAATGATGAACCTACATCTCTTCCATGGTCACAAACACTGTCACGAAATTTGCTGATATCTGCTTAAAAATTATACAAATGCTCACTTGACAACTCTTGGGTGTTTCTGATCTGCTGTCAACAACTTTGTGACTCATCATGCTGACACCTTCATAGTAAGACCTTCTGTTATTATGTGGCGCACACATTTAGATGAGATTCTCAAGATGCTGGAAATGTACCAAACTGTCACTCATTGATCACTCATCACCAGGTCATGCATGCTGTCAACAACTTTGAGTGATGGACGTTGCAAGTATTCCAAAGCATGGGTCATCTCCAAGCTCTCACCCCTTCATTTAAATTCCGCTGTCCATTTCTTAACCATAGAATAGAAACAGTCATAGTAGCCATGTCCTCATGAATTGCCTTTGGTGTTGGTCCATTTTTTCCCAAATATTGGATGACTGCATGGCAATTGATTTTGTCCATCTTTTCTCATTCACACAACTTTGTTGACTTCAGGACCTGTAATTAAAAAAAAGATGTTATTCAAACTGTATGAAACTTGGTGGGTGGGTTACTATTTTAAGTGCTATACAGCAAGTAAGAAATTTTTAACACTATAACACTATCCTTTCATATGCAGACCATGAACTTTTTAAGTCTCCCTCATAAAAGAATTAGGGAATTCAACCATTTACAAGTGAATAAATCACACAAAACCTGCAGACAAAGAAACTCAAATAATGCTTTTCAGTGAACAACAAAAAATAAAACATAACACATGTATTTGTGTATTTGGGAAAAAAATAAAACTTATTGGAAAACTTTAAGAGACATCTGAATACCAGAAATCTTCCAGAAAAACTGGAAAGATGGGCAGATGTGCTATATCACCATGAACTCTTAGATGTACACGAGCCATATAAAGAAAGAAATAAAGCTTAAGAATGTAGAATAACTGAATTTAATAAACT
Organism: Mastigoproctus giganteus; assembly: GCF_048544385.1. Classification (NCBI taxonomy): domain Eukaryota; kingdom Metazoa; phylum Arthropoda; class Arachnida; order Uropygi; family Thelyphonidae; genus Mastigoproctus; species Mastigoproctus giganteus. The sequence goes on along the minus strand of NW_028328292.1, from coordinate 8,385,842 downwards.
ATATAGATTAAAATAAATAAGTACAGAAACTAATAAAATTAGCATTAGGTGAGACATATGATGCAAGAAAGGAAGCTTGTACAGCATCAGCCAAAAAAATTTTGGCTGATGCTGTACGATTTCTAGTCATTACAGTGAAAAACAATTTCTAAAGTCATTACAGTGTCATATGGGGATAAGAAAGTTTTTATTTCTAAATAAATAAATAATATTGTGCCAACAGTGCAGTGACAATAAATAATACAGTGCCAATAGTGCAGTTCCAACCAGTTCTTCAACTCTTACAATTTATGGTGCAGGAATTAATAAACCCACATCAAGTCTTTGTATAAGCACTTAAAGAGGAAAATAAAGAGATATTTTTGTGAATAAATACAATTTACTCACAAAAATATCTATATATATAAAACGCTTAGGTATGCTGCCCAAACTTTCCAACTGCTAATTGTTGCCAGCACCCATTCACCTCACACAACCACCATACTGGGCATTCTTTATCAATTTTTGTACTAACATTTTTCGACTGAAGACAGGCAACCTATGCCTGAAAGCTATCGATGTATGTTAAAATAAAAATACATCGACAGCTTTCAGGCATAAGTTTCTATCTTCAGTCGAAAAATGTTACTTTCTGTCTTCAATTTTAGTGCTTACTTTATCTCTCTTCAATTTTAATAAACCGTTCTAAGTTTTAAGAAGTGCAAAAATGGATGAACAGTGTGTAAAAACTTTGAGAAAATGTAGAAGAAATGCTAATGAAACAGAGGAGAGATCTAATTGACTAAGAGACCGAAACGAGACTCTACGACTACGAAGAAGGACAGAAAACATTGAAGAAAGAGAAGCAAGACTACAAATGAGAAGACACTGTAGGACTAATTAAATAGAAGTACCAGATGAGAATAATCAACAAGCTGTAATTAATGTGGAAGAGCATGGCATAGGGAATATGTATTACAACTGTGACTATTGCAATGCAAGATATTGGGGATATGAGTTAAACACATCGAATAAATAAACTAAATGCTGTCATGATGGAAAGGTTTCACTCGACCTACTGTCTGAGACAACTACTCTATTACGAGAGCTGCTTACAGGAGATACACGTGAAGCAAATAACTACTTAGAACATATACGAGAGTACAACTCAGAATGGCATTCGCATAAATGGGGGCAGAGATTAAATCACTGCCTGGAAATGGTTCATACTGTTTTAGAATACATGGGCAGATTTAACATTTGGTCTCACTGCTATATCCAAATGAGGCAAATAAGCCACGATATTCACAACTTTATATTTTTGATTCTGCTGAAGCAACAACAAAATGGCTTGAAAAACAATCAAATCAAGGGTGTAGCCAAAGTAATGCAACAATTGGACGAAAAGGTTAAGAGACGATATAATGCACCTACATCCAAAATGGAGGTTGCTGCAATATTTGTTGGAGAAGATGGGGAACCACCTGCAAATAGAGACATATGGTCCTTGAGGTTGTCACAGACATTCTCTAAGATATGCCAGAGAAGCTGTACTTGCTACGTGGGAGTCTAAAACGCTGATGGAACTGATATTCAGGTGACATTCAAGTCAAGTGGACCCAATTTCGGCAAAGTCCGAACAGTCTGTGACAGCCAAATCCTCTGCTTGCACCTTCAAGATGGTGGGACTGTTAGTAATCCTGGGTATAACTTACGGTTACCATCCGTCCTCTTTTAACCGGATTTGTCCGGATTTTTTGTCTAAAATTTTTGTCCGGGTGGATTTTTATAAATTTGTCTAAATGTCCAGATTTTTATATTATACGCCATTTTTTTATGCAAGCTCAACGAAAACTACCGAGTTACGTTATACAGAATCTTTTTTGGAATAGGAGATGATTCTTCAATTCGAATTTCCGTGTTGACAATTAGGCGGAAGACCCAGACGACGCTCAGTTTAGTGTATTGAGATTGTTACCAACCCACGCCTGCTTCAGAATTTATGAACATATAAATTTTATATAGTCTAGCAATACAATATTTTGGTTTAGAGAGCAGATAACACGTGAAGATCAGATGGTGTGCTAGAAAATGATAATTGATCGAAAGTTACGTACTGTCGACTAAATTTGGTATGCTTATCAACGATCCAATCAAGAGGCAGACACTAGTTTATTTAATACCAAAGTTTACCTTTTTTTAAAATACTGTTTTTCACTTTAATTACAAAAATATTTATTATCCATCTTTATACCTGTAGGTACTTTTCTGCAATTAGGTTAGTTTAGTTGTGAATGTAAAAAATAACCTAATTTTAATAAAATTTATGCTTCACTACTTACAATAAAAAATATTTATTATTATTTCAATTATAAAAATTAATATTATAAAGACTATACTTTCCCTAAAATACTTAAAAGGAAGTGCATGTTTACAGAAGAGATGAAAAACAAATTCCCATGTTTTGTATCTGGCCGAGAGGAATGGGAAGATGAATGCAAAGTTTGCAGAATGGGGACATATGTTTCAGTAGCCAATAAAGGGGTTGGTGATTTGAAGCATCACATTGAAACTGAGAAGCACAAGAAAGCAGTTCAAGGTGAGGCCTCTTCGGGAAAGGTTACAGATTTTTTTTTGTCAAAGCTGTCGGTAAAATAGAATATGATCTGACTGCTGCAGAGGGTACCTTTGCTTTTCACACTGTTAAACATCATAGTAGTTACAAATCAATGGATTACACAACTGTCATGTTAAAAAATGTATTTTTTGATTCTGAGATAGCAAAAAGATTTTCCTGCGCTAGAACCAAGACAGAAGCCATTGTAAACTTGGTACTTGCAAATCATTCTCTTAATGTTACTGTAAAAACTTTAAAAGAAAATAAAATTACATACTGTGGGGTCTAAACTTATGGAAGTAATCATGGTTCTGAAAAAATCTTCCCATTAATTATTCAGTATTTTGATGTAAATGAAGGAGGGTTACAAACAAAATTAAATGAATTACTGAAGATGCCTACGAGACTGCAGATACCATTTCTACGTATGTTAAAGAAACTCTTGAAAAAAATGGTTTGTGTGCAAAATATATTGCATTCACTGGGGACAATTGCAATACAATGTTTGGAGGACTGAGATGAAATGAAGAAGGGAATAATGTCTTTGCAAAATTAAAGAAATTGTTGCATACCAAGACTTTGATTGGAGTGGGCTGCCCTGCACATATTTTGAACAATTGTCTTCAGAATGCCACAGAACTTTGGGAAGTTTATGTAGAGAACATTGTTTTTAAAATTTACCAGTATTTTCATAATTATACAGTCCGGACTGAAGAGCTTAAGGAATACTGTGAGTTTGTTGAGACTGAATATAGGCAGCTCCTTTCTCACAGCAAGAGGAGATGGCTTCATTATTTCCAAGCATCACAAGGCTCATAGATATGTTTTTTTCCAGCTTTACAGACAGGCTTATTTTCTGTCCTAAGGAAAACCTCCCATTGTGATTAAAAGGTTCTTTGAAAATGGATTTAGTGAGATTCATCTTTGGTTCATGCAATCACTTATGAGTGTATTCCATACACACATACAACAAATTGAAAGGGAAAGTAACTCAGCTGCAGAAGTGCTAGATGTCTTAGTCTCAGTGAAAGAAATTATCTCGAAGCGGATGGATCACAACTTCATGCCATTAAGAGTAAAGGAAATGCTATACAAAAAACATGAAGGACTTGTACTTAAATGTGAAAAATTTTCTAGTGATACAAAAAATCTGTACAGAAATTGCATGGAATATTTAGATAAGTGGCTTCTCCCATATGGAATCCATTTCCTGTTTTATGTGGATGAAAATGGATGCAGTACCAAGCTGGAACGATGTAGAATGTTCTATTTCCTACTTGATTGACAAAGGGGTAACAATTGAGGATGTTAAGTGTTTTGACCAATTTAACAATTTGAAGAAATTTTTTTAAGGTCAAATGAATAATAAAGACTTTAAAAACATGCTTATACATGAAAAGTGGGCCAAATATTTTAGTAATTCAAAAAATATTGAATTCCATTCAGAATTGTTGAAAATTGCCCAGTTTTTCTTTGCAATTCCTCCTCCAAATGCAAATGTAGAGAGAGTATTCTCTCTAATGCAAAGTCAGTGGACGAAAGAAAGGAATAGGTTAAATGTCAATTCTGTAAAAGGTATTTTGTTTCTGCAGTACAATTTCAAACATATGTCATGCGTTGATTTTTACTCATATTTGAGAGGCAATCCAGAGCTATTCAAAAGAAATAATTTCTCAAGACAAATGCAAATGTAGAGTAATGAATGTACTAATCCTAAACATCAGTAAATGTGGTTTACATTGTCTTTATTTTATTATTTGCATAATATATTTGTCCTCTTTTTCAATCCAAGATGAACTTTGTCCTCTTTTATTTGCCCCAAAACATGTAAATGTCCTCTTTTTATGAGTGCAGAAGATGGCAACCCTAGTATAACCTCCATGCACAAGCACACGGTGGATGATCACCAAGGTGTGAACCAACATAAGCAGGGGTCAAGGTGTGGCGCTCACACCACATGGAGGAATGCCGCCTCTGCGTTACCAGGCAATACAGGACTCATCAACCGGTGCAATACCACCACTTTGCTTATTGGAGGCTTGAAGTGGTGGAACCCATGTTTAGTCTCCAGAGCTAAGTTGCGGTCAACCCTTCCCCATCTCTTCCATCATGCAGTATGACTGATAACTTTTGAGGTTATGATGAACATCATGGCGAGATCCAATTTTTCTTACATTTCGAGAGTACAGCTCTAAAACAGTGTTCACAGACTGACCGCTAGTTAGTTAGTTAGTTTTGTTATTTGGTTTTTAGGAGCATTAGCAACTAAGGCCATATTGCTCCGGGGATATGCGATGTTCATTCCCTGACTTTTGCACATCCTCTGTATTTGGTGGTCACGGGCTCGAACCCTGGTCTAATCAAGAAGCGTGTGCTACGCACTGCTGCTCCTGCCCACCTGGCTATGGAGGTGCCACCCGCTAGTGTATAATTTGCTACCTCTACTCGGCCAGATAGTGACTGGAGGGAGTCCGAGTAGTGTGTATGCAGGGGGGCGAATTGTCGAGGCCACATCATGTCAAAGATCTGGGTATATTCTTACCATGTGTATGCCATATCCAAAAATTTCATTACTTCATACAGCATGTCCCCCGCACTTTTCATTACTATTAAATACACCATGAATTATCAAACTAATAGAGTAAGCTTTCTGTGAAAAGATCTAAACCTCTCAAACACATCTTAGGTCATTTCACAAATATACATGGTCTCAGTTCTAATCTCAATGATGTCCATTTCCACTTGCATGTCTGCCAAATCCCATGTACTTTTTCTGACAGAATCTCAGTTATCGGTTGATTCAACTACTGCTCATCTCAATTGTCCAAACTATTCGCTGTACAATTCCTTTCACCTCAAAGGTGGTACTCGTCTTTCAGACTTGGAAATTTGGAATCTCCTCTTTTCGATCTTCTTTAGCTTAAAATCTCTCTACCTCATTGTGTCAAATTCATCTGTTGTCTCTACCATTCTCAAAATTCTGCTAATCACTTGGAGCTCTTTGACTTCGTCTCTTTGCAACTTGACTTTCTCCAGTCCAACTTTCCTAAAAGTGAGGTAATTTCCCTTGGTGATTTTAATGTTCACAACTCCAGCTGGCTTCCATTTTCTAGTCCCACCGACCCAGCTGGCCGAGATGCTGAGGTTTTTGCAATTACTAATGACCTTGCACAGATTGTTCATTTACCTACAAGAATACCGGACAATCCTAATCATACAGCCAACATGCTTGATCTTTTTCTCACAAACAATCCTTCTAAGTACACGATGGAAGAGTGGTCCTTTAGGTACCTCAGATCACAACTTGGTGACTGTCTCTTCTCCAATGGAACCTTTACCTCATGGCTATTCCCAATCTCGTGTTGTTCGGCCTTACAAGAATGCAAAATGGGATGACCTGCGAGACTTCTTTTCTTCTTTTCCTCGGTCGGATTACTGTTTCAAAACTTCTGATGTCAATGTTTGCTCAGATCGTGTAAGTTAAACTATTCTTGTAGGAATGGAATCCTTTATCCCACACTCCACTTTAAAATCTCGTTCTTTATCTAAACCTTGGTTTTCCAATAAATGTGCTAAGACTGTTTAAGAGAAGAACGTTGCATATCGTAATTGCTTTGTTTCCAATTCTTTAATTTCATTTTCTGCCTACACCAAAGCTTGCAACAATTGTAAAGCAGTTATTAATCAGTCCAAACTAGATTTTGAACAGGCTAAGGGTAGAAAACTTGCTTCTTGCCCTAAAACAGTAGCCAAGCATTCTGGTCTCTTGTCAAAGTTATTGGCCACAACTTTTGCCTCTGTCACACCTCTGTCAAAACCAGAAGGTTCTGTTGTCACTTAGCCAAGAATAAAGCTGACCTGCTAGCATCCCATGTTGCTTCAAACTCATGTATTAATGATCTTGGTAAAACACCTTTCACCATTCCCAATATGCTCCATTCAATGCCTCCTGTGGTCTTCCTTTTGATGGATGTCAGAAGGATTTTGACAAACCTTGATGCTAAGAAAGCTCCAGGTCCTGATGGTATTTCTCCACTTGTTCTCAAAATCTGTGCTCCTGAACTTACTCCTGTTCTTTTCCACCTTTTTTCACCTTATTCCAAAGGCGTTTTTTCTTCTGCTTGGAAATTTGCTTATATCCAGCCAGTTCCTAAAAAGGGTGACAAATCCCTCGCATCCAATTATCGTCCCATTGCAATTACTTCTACTCTTTCTAAAGTAATGAAGAAATCAATTAACCGCAAACTCTTAAATTACCTGGAAACCTTCCGTCTGATCAACGATCACCAGTATGGATTCCATCAGTGTCGATAAACTGGTGATATTCTGGCTTATGTTGCCCATTTATGGACAGATTCAATGGAGAAGTTCGGTGAAACACAAGCAGTTGCTCTTGACATCTCAAAGGTTTTTTATTGTGTTTGGCATAAAGGTCTTCTAAATAAGCTTCCATCTTATGGTTTGCTAACTGTTTTTTGTAATTGGTTATCCAGTTTTCTCTCTGATCGCTCACTGAGGGTGACGGTAGATGGCTCTCTGTCTTCTAACTTCTCCACTAATGCTGGTTTCCCCTACAGTTCAGTATATTAATGACCTTTTTCCATTGACTGGAAATCCTATCCATAGTTTTGCCGATGATAGCACGTTGCATTCCACTTTCCATTTTGAGAAACCTTGCCCTGCGCAATCAGCTTCTACTTCTCGAAAACCCGCTATAAATTCCTTAAATGCCGATCTCCAGATAATTCTCCAGTGGGGCAAAGATAACTTAGTTGATTTCAATCCTTCTAAAACTCAGTCTTGTCTTATATCTAGAAATTTTTCAGCCTGGTCTGTACTTGTTAACAGGAGAGACTGCTTCTACAGGGATGGGATACAATTAAATAGAAAGGGCGCAAGAATATTTGCTGATGGTATCGAGGCAGTGTTAGGTAGGTCGGAAAACTGCTAGCTTGGGGGGGGGGAGATACAAGGCCTAAATAGACTAACAGTAGCCACTGGCAGAGGTGAAAGTGATTCTTGCACTGCTTCTATTGGAATGAGCAGAAGCCTGGAAAACAAGGTGCAGGATGTTTCAGAGACTGCTGGGAGTCATTGCGGTACAAGTAAACATATGGTTTGTGTTAGAGTAGCTAAGAATAGGAACAAGTGCATGTATACTTGCGTGTACACCAATGCTAGGAGTTGGGTAAATAAATTTGATGAATTTGAGGTATTGCTCAACGCATCAAAGGCGGATATTGTTGGGATAAACACTCAAGCCATTTACGGTCCCAGAGACTCGGACCATAAATGGCTTGAGAGTTTACGTATTGGGGCAGCTAGCAATTCCATTAATAGAGACAAGGGTGTACACTTACATCCCCTCTTTGAAACCGTTGTTCTTGGGCGAGATGAATGGTTTCAGCTAGCGCGCTCCTGAGCCATTTCCGGTTACGGTGCATAAATCGGAAATTCCAGCCATATTCCTGAGGAACCATGTGACGAGTGCCATGGATCTGCTATTTAAGAATGTGCCACACAGCAGAAATATGCTGTTGAGAAAGGAGACCGCTTTCTGCGAAAGCTACAGTTGTTACGGTATTTTATTAATGGTTTTTATCGCTTTTATCATCATATTTTATTTTATATATTTTTGTTTATCTTATTGTAAATAAAATCACATCAGTTTTAGACTACTATATATCTTATTTTATTTCATTTCATTTCATACACTTGTATTTTATTTTATTGTAAATAAAGTGTTTTAGTTGCAGGATTGAAATTTGTTTATTTGAATACCAGCTGGTATAAAGCTTAATTGTTCAATATAAGAGGTACCCATAGACTGGAGATGTCCAAATGTGACCCCAATTCACAAAGGAGGATCAAAGGCTGACACAAGTAATTATAGACCTGTGAGTAACTTCTGTTCCAGGAAAATTAATGGAGGCACTGGTTAAAGAAGCACTGCAGCATCATCTAGACAAGACTTCAGTTATAGCTCGGACACAGCATGGCTTTGTTAAGGGGAAGTCTTGCCTAACCAATTTGATTGGATACTATGATGCAGTCACAAAAGAGCTGGATGCAGGGAATAACTTTGATATTATATACTTGGATCTTAGATACTGTTGCACATGGAAGACTGCTGCACAAATTGGAGCAGTGTGGCATTGGAGGCAAATTGCTGCTATGGATAAAGGGATGGTTGAGGGGGAGAAGACAGAGTGGTAATCAATGGACACTGCTCATCGTGGACTAATATTATTAGTGGAGTCCCTCAGGGCTCAGTGTTGGTTTCATTATTGTTTTCTGTATTTATAAATAATATTGATGATGGTATATCAAGCTTAATGTCCAAGTTTGCAGATGATACAAAGGTTGGCAGGGTGGTTAAGGAAGCTACTGACGCTATGCTGCTGCAACAGGATCTGGAAAGGTTCAGCAGATGGGCTGAGAGGTGGCAAATGAAGTTTAACATTGACAAATGTAAAGTACTACATATGGGAAACAGCAACCCCAGAGCAACGTATCAACTCTGTGGTACTACACTGACAGTGGTAGAGAATGAAAAGGACTTGGGTGGTAATTGCAGGCAGATATAAAGTTCTCTGAGCAGTGCAGATGGGCTGAAAGAGTAGCTCGTGGTGTCTTGTCAATGATATACAGGAATTTTTCTAGCAGGGATAAGGAGGTCATTATTCCCTTGTATAAGGCAATGGTCAGGCTACACCTTGAGTACTGTATACAGGTCTGGAGGCCTCATTTCAAGAAGATGTAGAGCTGCTGCTGCTGGAACGAGTACAGAGAAGGGCAACAAGATTAGGGAATGGAACAAAGGGTTGCTCTTACAAAGAAAGGCTTAAGTTTTGCAAATTGCAGTGTCTGGAGACTAGGCACTGGCGAGGTGATCTGATAAAGGTGTATAACGCGTTGAATGGTTTGAGCATGCTCAATGCTGATGGGATTCTTCCTCTTGCTCAGAATAATCACCTGAGAGGGCATAAATTCAAATTGAGGAAAGACAGATGTAGGATAGATGTGCAGAAATTTGCCTTTAGTCACGGGTAGTTGGTTGGTGGAACAGACATCCCTCCCTTATTGTGGAAGTTGATAGCCTAAATAAATTTAAGGCTCAGCTGGACAGGTATTTCGAATGAACGGAGGGGTGAAGTGGAAGTTTTTTTTTTTTTTTTTTGGCTAATGCTGCATAAGCTTGCTTTCTTGCATCATATGCCTCTACTAATGCTAATCTCACAATAAGGATTCTTCTGCTCCTATGATTATCTTTGGTGACACTCCGATTTCTAGGCAAAATGATATCTCTTTTGGAGATTACCCTGACTTCTAATCTCTCTTGGCACAAGCACATTACAAATATTGCTTCCTCTGCATCTAAAAAACTTGGTTTTCTCTTTCGCTCTCGGTGTTACTTTTCTTCCAAACAGCTGCTCACTCTGTATAAATTGCAAATCTGCCCTGCCATGGAATATTGTTCCCACATCTGGGGTGGTGCCACCAATACCTCTCTCAAGCTTCTTGATTCCATTCAGAAGAGTGCAGTTAGGTTAATTAATGATTCATCTCTAACAGTCTCTCCACTCGCTTTCTCATAGACGTACTGTTTCTGCTGCATGCCTCTTCTACAGATACTTCCATGGGCACTGTTCTTCTGAATTGGCTTCTATAATTCCCGCTTTCTCTTTCAAAACAGTCCGAACATGTGCCGCCAACATCCATTTACTGTCCAACTTCAAACCAACTTCAAATATTGGTTCCTCTGCATCTAAAAAACTTGGTTTTCTCTTTCACTCTTGGCGTTACTTTTCTTCCAAACAGCTGTTCACTCTGTACAAATTGCAAATCCGCCCTACCATGGAATACTGTTCCCACATGGGATGGTGCCGAGAAAACCTCTCTCAGGCTTCTAGATTCCATAAAGAAGAGGGCAGTAAGGTTAATTAATGACTCCTCTCTAACAATCTCCCCACTCACTGTCTCATAGACGTATTGTTTCTGCTGCATGCCTTTTGTACAGATACTTCCATGGTCACTGTTCTTCTGAATTGGCTTCTATAATTCCCCCTCTCTCTTTCAAAACAGTCCGAACACGTGCCACCACCAGCCAACATCCATTTGCTGTCCAACTTCAAACTCACAGAACCAACTTTTCATCTTCTTCATTTATTCGTTCAACTGCCATTTTCTATTTTTTTGTTTTGGTTTTTTTTTTTTTTTTAGGAGCATTAGCAACTAAGGCCATATTGCTCCGGAATATGCTGTGGTCATTCCCTGACCTTTCCACATTCTCTGTATTTGGTGGTGATGGGCTCGAACCTTGGTCTAATCAAGAAGCGTGTGCTACGCACTGCTGCTCCTTCCCACCTGGCTACGGAGGCGCCACCGTTTTCTGGAACAACCTTCGTTCATACGTATTTCCTGAAAATTTCAGTCTACAGAAGTTACAACAAATATCTTCTGTCATCTTCTCAACCTCTAACCCAAGCACTGTACTAAGTACTATAGGTTCTAATACCTCTCGTGTTTGGGGTTTTCATATAAAAAAAAAAGCAAGCTTATATAGCATCAGCCAAAAACACACCCACACACCCACTTCTTATTTCACCCATCCACTCACTCCAAATGTTTGTCTAGTTCTGCTTTAAATCTGTTTAAGTTATCAACTTCTACAATGACAGATGGAAGTTTGTTCCAGCAATCAACCACTGGCTAAAGGCAAACTTCCGCACATCTATCCTACAACTGTCTTTCCTCAATTTGAATTTATGCCCTCTGAGGTGATTATTCTGAGCAAGAGGTAGAATCCCATCACCATTCAAGGCTTTATACACCTCAATCAGATCACCTCACAGATGCCTAGTCTCCTGACTTCAAACTCCCAGGACCAACTTTTCATCTTCCTCATTTATTCATTCAACTGCTGTTTTCTGGAACAACCTTCCTTCATACGTATTTCCTGAAAATTACAGTCTACAGAAGTTCAAGTCTAATGTCAACAAATATCTTATTTTGTCTTCTCAACCTCCAACCCAAGCACGGTACTAAGTACTATATGTTCTAATACCTCTCGTGTTTGGGGTTTTAATAAAAAAAAAAAAAAAAAAAAAAATATGCATATATCCCACAGGTGACTGCTGTAGATTTATATAACTGTTAAACAAGAATAGTGAAGAATGAAGGATCTAGACAAAATTATTCATGCCATAATCAGAAAGATGTCGTATGTTATGCCGGGTGCATCTAGTTATTCTTTATTTAATATTCTGTTAAGTTATATGGAATTTAACAGAAAAGATCCAAGCTAAAGTGAGCAGAGAACATGTCAGTAGCCTGCTTCATTGCAGTTGACCACTTGCTTTTTACCAATTTCTCTACATGACTTACTTTAATTTATATATGCAGGATATGTTAATGGTAAAAGATAACAAGAGGCTTATAATCTAAAACATGGGTAGAATGTAACTGTCATATGTCAGATTGTAATCAAAAGAACTCTATTTTTTCTTTTCTTTTTCAATGGAATATTATCAAAGCAATTTTGTCAGTAATTGCTTGGAAATTTCACTGCACTATGTTTCCCAACTACAGGCTCAGTGTTCTCAGTGTCAAATATTAATTGTTCACCAAAAGAGATAAAATAATAAATAGAAATAAAATAATATAGTTGGCAGCTTAAATATAAAGCTTCTCTGTGTAATTTTTAGTCAATTATCAGGGGAAGCTGTGGCCTCTCTAGTGATGGTGACAGCTCTTGGCCAGGTACTCTTTAAAAATTACTACAAATGTCCAGATTTGTAGTTGCAGTATGTACTTGATTTTGATATTTCTTCTTCTTCAAGAGGAGTGTTTCCATTTACAATGGGTTTCCTCAGCCTACAAGTTATTTCTTGTTAGGAATTTTTCCCGCCATAAAGTGCGGTTCAGGGTGTCTTGGTCAGTTAAGCCTCTGGCTGTCATGCACTCCCGTACTCCATCCATTCATGTCCTCCTAGGTCTTCCTCTTCTCCTTCCAGGAGGTATCCATTCTAGGATAGCCTTTGGATTTCTATTTTCTTGCATCCGTTTTACATGTCCATACCATGTTAGACGCTTTTCTTTGATGGTGTCAATAATAGTCTTTTTCACTTCCATTTTTTCCCTTATGTCTTCATTCCATTTTCTCTCTTCTAATTTTGACATTTAATTTTTCAATTCATGCTTTTTTAGATTTATTGTCCAAAAACCAGCAATCATAAAGTCCCTGAGGTTACTGGTTTTGGATGTTATATCTGTAATAACAAAGAACCACATGCCCATATTCAGTCTAGACAATCCAATGACAATTCCCCCCCATTCCCAAGACCTAATTACAAACTGTGCCCTTCTTTCAAAAATGTCAGTTTTGGGGAAACAAAACACAGCTTATGTTTGGGCAATTTTGGTATTTTTCAAAACTTTTTCTTATCTTGGAAACAGATAAACAGCCTTCTGATGACAATTTCCTCACAGCCTGCATTACCTCTGCTTATGAAACAACTCCAATTAGCTGCTGAAAAACTTGTCAGTGAAGGGTTACCAGTTGTTCAATAATAAGGTACAAGGATATTTTATAACTGCTATTTTATACAATTTTTTTATACTATACTTACAGCCCCCAGAAACTGGAATGCCATGGCAACACAAATAAGAAGGGCACAAATAATAACTCTGGTCTTACAAAACTGCATTGCAGCATTAAAAAGATTTGCTTTATTTCCATTCTTGCTTATTTCTTTCTGCCATAATTCTTCTAATCTAAAAAAAAAAAAAAAAAATACCCTATGAATTAACTCTAAACAACATATCACTGCAAGTGTAAATATTCTATAACTGTCTATCATTATGACTATCTTTTACACAGTAAAACACTTTTGCAATTTGACAGGATTAAAATAGTATAAAAAGGAAGAGAAATTCTAATATAAATAAATTTTTATTCCCAAGCAGTTTCCTCTTACTTTATATTTTCATAAGAAAAAATTTGAGTCATTATATGGTACCTCTCCATAAGCAACTTCTTTTATCTACTGTTAATTAACAATGTCGATATGCTCATTTGATGGGGTTTCATACCACTGAAACAGCTGCAGAGTGCAAATATATAAATAACAGTATAGGCCTCACTGGGAAGTGTTGTCTATTTGAAAATACTGCAATCAATAATCAAAAGTTGGCTACTTATAAACAGAGGCGGACTGGCCATAAGGCTTACCGGGAACATCCCGGTGGGCCGGAGGCTGGTGCGATTTTCAGTATTACATTTTGACCTCAAATACATTATTTGTTTTCACCAGTAAGAATTTTTGACCCAGTCCGCTTCTGCTTATAAGAGAACTAAACTATCAAAAAAAAAAAAAAAAATTTTTAATGGGCTAAGAACAATAAAAAGGAATAGAACAGTTCCACTATGCTATATAAATTTGGTCCTAACCAAGATAAACTCACTTTACACACTACATAATGCACAATTTAGTCTTAGTGGTCTGTGCCACAAAACAACAACACACCACACCACATATGGTTTGTGCCACCAAAGAGCATAAATCATATGTGGTGTGTTGGGCACTTTGGTGCACTAAGGCTCAGAATAGTAAAAAGGAATAGAACAGTTCCACTATGCTACAATAATCAAAAGTATAACCATATGACTAAAAGAAGAGCACAAGGCACTCCAGAAACGATAATTTAAAGGGGAAAAAAAAAAGAGAAAAGGGGAACCATAATACAAACAAAAGGTAACAGTGATCCCTGGGGACTGGTACACAATTTGATAATGAAGAACAAAACTGGTATCAGTAAAATTATCAGTTCCATCATAAAGATACCTCTGAAACTACAATGTGAAATACAAATCCAGAAAAAATCTTGGAGATCATCCAAAATATGAGGTACTTGCAGAAACAGCCATACAGATACTCATAAGAACAAGCAATGAAGTAGCAAGAAGCAGATTATGCCATGAAATGCATCAAATATTAAAAATGCCTTGGACCAGACTTGGTGGAATGCAAAATTATCAAAAAGGTCTCATTGAGATATCCCTTCTTGCATAATGGGGTTTTAAAGCTTGTTTATGTGATGGACTATTCTCTGACTTCTGGGAATATTCCAATATCAGTCTTCTTCCAAAACATTCAAATACTCCAATGGCTTCTCCAGCTGCCTATCGACCTACTGTCTGTCTACTAGTCTTAGGAGATGTTTTTAAAAGGGTCCTAGTCCAGAGATTTCTTCCTGTTTGTCAATGCAAAGGACTACATCCCAGTTTAATGATTTAAAGGAGCCAACAGCAAAACTGATGCCATCAGATTCATTATAAACAAAGTACAGAACTGCCAAGCCAACTATACGATAGCAATTTTTATCCATCTCCAGTGGGAGCCTTAAACTCTATTTGGTGGCCTGGTATCATCAATCACTTTCAGGAGTTAAGAGTGCTCCTTGGAAGTATACAAGTATAAATCTATTACCAGTCATTTCAACAACTGGAAGCTCACCATCCAGACTCAATACCAGCAGAGAGGATCACAACAAAAGGACATCCCCAGAGATCAATTCTTTACCTGGTGACTTGGAACACTGTCTTTAACACATGGCTTCAGAAATATTTTACAGACACCACTAAGTTATCTTATGCTGACAACTTGATGTTTCTTCACTGAAGGTACTCAAGATCAGCCCTTGAGAGAGAGAGAGAGAGAGAGAGAGAGAGAGAGAGAGAGAGAGAGAGAGAGAGAGAGAGAGGGTAAACAAAGTTCTCTGAGAGCTGGAAGCATCACATAAATGATGGTCTCAATCATAAAAAGTGCAACATTAATGATCAAGGGGGACAGCTGAATGTCAACAGACCACCAACCATCAGATATCAGAGTAAATTCATCAGTAAGAGAAGTGTTAAGTACATAGGTGAGAAACTCATTAATAGCCTATTTTTCTTGCTACATATAAAGCACACTGATGTCCTTGACATATGGCAGGAAAAATATCACAGCTAAAATAAAAACAAGGCCAAGAAATTTATTGCTATAATTTCCAGGATCACACAACATGATTGGGGTCTCAGGGAAAGGACCCTGCAATTACTTCATAAGGTGCTATTCACATCAATTGTTACATATAGGACTCCAGCATGGTTCAATGGGTAGATATCATTACACACACACACACACACACACGATGCAATTAGAGAAACAGAGCCTAATCTTACTGTACATCTCATGCCTGTAGAACCACTTCTATTGTGGTCCTTCCCACCAACATCCTAAACACAGACATCACAAAAGAAAAGAATTTTAGATGAAATTGAATGCATTTGACAAAATGGGTGGGAGGATAGTGAAACTTGAAATTTTGTCTCAAAAACTCAAGTGAAATAGTTCACCCACAACTTGTACACATTTATAATTACTGGTCATGGCTTGCTAAACATAAATTATCAAACTCAGGTATTTCTGATCATCCTTTTTGTACCTGCAGTGAAGAGGAGGAATGGAACCACATTCTGTACCAGTGTCCAATTTATGCAGATTTGCAAAACCAATTAACTCTGCAGCTTGGTGTATCAAGAGTTCTACCAGAAGAAGGACTCATCAACAGCAAGGAAACTTTAAATGCTTTTACAGTTTACTCAAATGAGGCAACAAGCAACCAGCATAACAGTTTCTATCTCCCCCTCAAGGGACCACAATCTCAGACAGTCCTATTTTTAATGGTATTAACGTGACCACTACAGCCAGTTCTACTATTACAGAAACAATGGCAACACACCCAATGAATTCCTCCGCAGCAGTTTCTAATTTTAATGCTTTTCTCAAGGGTGATAATGCTCGAATTCCAATCCTTCAGGCAATCTCATACCAACCATCTCGTACTGCCACATACCTTCACGATCTAATTGCTGACTCTTTTACACCCTTATGGAAATGGGATATTCTGATGCAGGGTGGCAATCTGCATGAACCTGCTGAAGTGGAAAACTTCAGTCTCCATGAGTACATTACTAGAGACTTTTTGCTGACACAGAGTCCTCGGATTTGGTGCGGAATTCAATGGCATGCTCCACAACACAGCAGTCACAGATATGAGACTTTCTTGGCTTCAGACTCCTTGTTGTTATCTCTTCTTCTGACACTAGTGTTTCTTGATAACCTGGGATATTGCAGACATAACAATCCTGGATCCTGTGTGGGATTTGCAGATTATCCCTCTAGAGGGTGGTGTCTCAGGATGGTCCATACTGTTGATGACCTCACGGATATGCCAACAAAGCTAATACCAGGCTTGCCCAGTGTGGGACCCTGAAGATGCCACCTTCTTCCATCTCCAGTTTACTGTTTTTCCCCTCCACACTATTTTCTCCCTGCTCCAAATTTTACTCTCTTCCCTTCCTTCCTCCCACTATATCCTGCTTTCTTTCTGATCCCTGTCTACAGGGGTGGAAATACAGGGATACTTCTCATCCCTTTACATCTGTTCCTCCTACCCCCAATTCCCAGCTTCCTTTTCTTTGGGATGTCCTCCTTTCTGTACCTAAGGCAGGACTGGAGACAGCCTGTTAGAGCTTGACACTAGAGTGACCTGTGTCCTTGTGTCAAGGACAGAGTCAGGAAGCCACCTTCTAAATGAATATGGATTTCTGGTTACTAAGAAGTCAGTCATACAACACAGCAACTTAAACATATTATTTATTATGATTACAACTTAAACACATTACAACTAATGTGGCTCAACAGAATACTGCTTCTCCACAAAGATTACTGTGGAAAGAAGGGAACTACAGAAGCCACTTAAACAAAGGACACATGTCTCCATGTTACACACATATATATATATATATATATATATATATATATATCTCGTGTGATGCAAATCACTTTGCATCATATTTTTGTAATGTTATTCATTTTAGCTAGCCAAACATTTCTTACACAACAGGACAAAAAGAACAAACCTAAACCTGACTGGAAATATTCGTTAAGTTTTTATCTAGTTGCAATTCAAATATTTCAATTTATTTCAACAAAACTTAAAACATTATGGAGATCTGCATCACCAAAAACAACAAACATTTATTTGTCACCTGATCTTGTGCTTCCTGAGTTAGTAGTTATAATTTACCAGCTATCAAATGCATGATAAGGCTATTATATTCTTAATTTTTTTGTACATATTTCAGTATTGTCAATTAAGAATTAATTTTCACACAGTCTTTGCTACAAACTGTAGTGTACAAGTGACCAGAAAAGTGAATCTGTACAAAATTCATAATCTATATAATTGGTGCATATAATATTTAGAAAATCATATACAGAATAAGAAATAAAGATAACCAAAAACAACAGGAATGGAAAAAATTTAACCTGTATGAGTTAAACCCAGCAGAATCAAATGAAGGTAATTCCCACAAGTCCTCCTTAGTTATTCCATGATGAAATGCCTTCCACATTAGTTTGGTCATCCACCACACCGAAATAAAGGAAAACAGACCAGCACTAGAACTTGGTAATTCGGTATGATATCTAGAAATTAATTTTAAAAAACCAATTTTTAAAATATAAATAACAGTTATAATGCAGGTAACTTTTGTATATAAAAGTGAATAATTTGATGAGCTCAATGAAAAAGACACTGATTTAAGTCCAGAGTTCATCAGTATATCAAATGAAACAAAAACTGAATAAAGCAACCTTTTTGAAAAATTTTAATAATCATTATATTTTTAAGTAATAAGGTAATCAAAAAGTTAATTTTAATTTTTAAACAATTAAAAAATAACTCAATCTCTTAAAAAAAAAAAAAAAAGCAGGAATTTTGTTTATTCATTAGTTCTTTAAATTGTTCTGTAAAAATGTAAAATAATTTCTACATTTTTGCTCCTTACTATTCAAATATTACTACAGTCATATTTGGGAGGAAAAAAAAAGAAAAAAAAAAAAAATTTTATTTCTTCCCATAAAAGCAAATAGACTGAAACAAAGCTTGACACAAAAATGGAAGTAAATCACATACTAAACAGTTTTTGTTAACTTTTTGATGTAACCCTTTATTTTCAATCTATTATGAACACAACTGTGAATAATCTATTTTTTTAATTAAAAACATGTATTTTTAATTATTTTTTAAAATAAAACCTCTTCTGCCTTGTTTTAAAGATGTTTTTTTTTTTTTTCCACACATGTTAAAGAACACCTAAATTTGGGCATTATCTCTACATTATTGTTACCTTTCGGTGAATGAAACTTTAAAGAAACTAAAATAGAATAAACCATTCACAATGGTAAAGTAGATGTAACCAAGAGATGTGAACAACGTCTAAAGCAAACTAGCATTTGTGTTGGGAGATGCAGGAATCAAACATGATGGTAGCATACTTCATTAATCGGACAGGAAAGATTCTGCTAATTTTAAATTCTTGTTTTTCAACATCAAATAATTAATATACATGAATTAAGAAACACTTGGCTTTTATGTTTTTACGATCAAAATTCCTCAATTATTATTATTAGCCATATGGTGCAAGAAAGCCTGAGGCTTTTGCTGCACCAGCCAAAAAAAAATTTCTGTTACCCTGAGAGAGAGAGAGGGGGGGGGGAATAACCAAGGAAGAAGAGAAGAATGATGACATCCAGCTCAGGATCTTGGGTGTGCCAAGCCTGTGGCAATTTTCTATGAAATTTTTATCTCTAAATAACCACTCTTATACGATGTGGTTTTTTAAGTTTATTTAGCCTTATTGACTAAACATACAATTCAGAAATGTTTTGAGAACCTTGTCAGAACCCATCTTCAGACTATACTTGGCTATGCTATTAACATCCTAACAGTCTTGCTAAATGACTAAATCTCCTTCATTATGGCTGAATGAAGGAGATTTAGTCATTTGGCAAGACAGGAGGAAGCTGTTAACAGTACAGCCAAGTATAGTCTGATGATAGGTTCTGGCAAAGTTCCCAAAATGTTAACTAACTGTATAGCACATTTAGTCAATAAGGCTAAATAAACTACCTTTTAACAACCCTCATGGTATAAGAGTAATTATTTAGAGAGATAAATTTCATAATTAATGATTCAGATTAATTGGTAACACAATAATTGAGGAATCATAAATTGCCATTGAGTGTCACTTTTATAGATTTTGTTTAAATTTAAAAAAAAAAAGGTCTTTGGTGTACATTATCCCACATGAGGGTAAAAATGGCATTAAAATTTAATTTGTGAAAAAAACTTGTGTAGGTTTCAAGTTTCATTTTATAAAATAAACTTGCTTCTGTAATCTATATTCTGCTTTAAAATGAGAAATCATTAAGAAATTAGGCATATAATTTTTTATATTTCTCTTTTACTGAAAAAACTGCACTTTTCTTTGAACAGTATTTGCTGTGAAAACTGTATGAATGCATTTGATGCCAGATATAAGATCACATCAATATATATAGAAATAAACATCATGTAATAAAAAATGCAGTCATCATCATCAGTAATTCAGTCTTGTGACTGGTCAATTCCTTTGATGAGCTGTCTCCCCCCTTGTCACTCTTGTGCCATTTGTTTTAGTTCCTCAAAATTTCACAGTCCTGCTTCATCCAGCAATGTCCGATGAAGATATTTTTTGAACTTTCCCTAGGGCGTTTTGCCTCCAAAATCCCCTCCATGACATCCAGAAACAAACCACCATGTTGAATCATGTGGCCCACCCATATTAGTCTAGTTGATCTTATTCTACCTAGAATTTTCCTTTGTTCTTGGACACGTCTTAATACTTCCACATATTTGACACTTTTTCAGTCCATTTAATTCCATCCTGCACCAGTGCCACATCTCGAAGGCCTCAAGTCTCTTTTTGTCTCTCTTCATAAGAATCCGTCTCTGCTGCATACAGTGCCACTGACCAGTTATATGACATTATCTTCTTCCTAATTTCCTGTGACATCTTCTGTGTAATCAACAACAGTTTATTCTTGAAAGGTTGTTTCCTCCTCCGTTTTCTGCAGTAAAATATTTGTGATCAAAGACTTCGTCCTAATTTTTTCCACTCTTCCCCAGTGCCTCCGATGCAGCTTTACAAGTCATCTCCTTGATTAAAGACCAATTTTGCTCTAGATTGTTCATAGTCTCCTCAGTAACAATAACACTGGTCAGATCTTGAAACACATTTTTTGCACTCTCCTCTCTAAATTTCTCAATGTTCCATCTCATGAAGGATTTCCTTTTATTCAGGTGCTTCAATTTTAGTTCTATATTCATCTTCACAAGTGACTGGTCTGAATCTCCGTCCTCTCCCAGACAGGACATTGCTTTTTTCACTCAAAAATTACGGTATCTCTGTTTAACTAAGATGCAATCCATTTGATACCTTCATAAGTTGCCAGGATTCTTCCATGTATATCTTCTGTGGAGTGGTGCCTTAAACCTGTATTTGTTACCATTAGTCTCTCTCTTCCATACAAAACTCCCCTAAACATTGACCTCTTGTGTTTCTCACACCTAGACCAAAGTTCCCTACAGTCTCCACACAGTGTCCCTGTCCACAACTACTTCCAAAGTGCACAACTTTATAGTCTCCACTTACAAATTCGCACACTTTACTCCCATCTTGTCTCCGCCACTCCAAGCACATTAATACCATTCCTGTGCATTTCTCTTTTGGCACTCTCCAGCTTCCCACATTTCAACATTGTTCGTAAGTTCCACGTTCCGTTTCCACAACAGGGACATCGCATCTTGACTACCTGTAAAGCCCTGACACTTCCTCTGCCAGGCCCAACATCACCATTAGCATTCTGTTGTGCTACGATCATCTCGTAGCTGTCCGAACTTTCAGACTTCTCTTGCTAGCTCATCATTGGAATACTGGGGATATGC
Organism: Mastigoproctus giganteus; assembly: GCF_048544385.1. Lineage (NCBI taxonomy): Eukaryota > Metazoa > Arthropoda > Arachnida > Uropygi > Thelyphonidae > Mastigoproctus > Mastigoproctus giganteus. The sequence continues at coordinate 8,364,364 of NW_028328292.1, read as the reverse complement.
TTTCTTTACAAGGTAGTTTCCCATTGCTTTCCCTGTCCTGTTTATATATATATATATATATATATATATATATATATATATATATGCATTATTCAATTAGTTTTGCACTATTTTTTTTTATATCTTCAGTGAGGTGGTGCTATTATCCCTCTTCCTCCCTCAATGTCTAGCTAATGTCCAATATGTTCATAATTCTCATAATTCTTGTGTAGTGAAAAATGCGGTAGAACATCTATTTTTAATATATGCACATATCCACATCACTTTGGGACTCTGATCTTTATGTTACAATCCAAAAATGACATGCCATAAATATATAGTGTCTATAATGTTAACTGGACCTGCCTGTATCAACTGCTGCTACCACATGAAAGGATTTACTCATTTCTGGTTTCAGTACACAATAGCAAAATATTGATACATATTATAAAAGTACAGTAAACCCCCGCTATTCGCGGGGGTTACGTTCCTGAGAAATGCCGCGAATACCGAAAACGCGAATACTGAGTTATGGCTCCCATAGTAATAAAGGGGTTCCGTTCCAAAGTATGAAATATATAAGAAAAACTAGTCTAAAATTTTGTCTATGTATGTGTTATATGTACCTTCATAATATGACTATGTACATAGACAGTACCTAGTGAAATGCAAGCATATGGCATCGAAATGAAAATAAGAAACAATGTAATATTAAATGTAATATTTATTAGAAATTTCAAACAAATCTTTCAAACCAGCGTCTTTGCTAGCTAAAAAACCTATCCCGCCAGTGCTATCACCAGTTTCGCTAAAGCGTTGATAAGGAGTTTTGCGTTTTCAAGAATGATCGTGAATTTAACGGAATTTTATTTTGAGTTCGGTCTTCTATCCACAGATTTAAAGTTTTTCCATTTTTTCTAATTTAACATCACAAGTTACAGAGCAAATTTTTGAAGCAATTAGCGCGTTTTCACGGACACTACGGCGGATTTTTACTTCCGATTTTTGATTGATCGTACCGTTGACTCATTGATTTTATAATGTTTTGCCACTGAGGAGACACTTTCACCATTAGAAATTTTATCTAATAACTCAATTTTATTCGCTAATGTCATCACCTTCTTTGATATTTTCACATTTCTCTTGTTATTCGTAGTCATATTTTTGTAGGGGTTAGAAAGAACTTGTCCACAATAAAGTCACTTTCTTCCGTTAACACACTCGAAAGTCTGTTTTACACTGCAAAACGGTAGATTTATCACTTTTGTAAGCATAGCAATTTATAAATTGATAAATTTATTCAATTTATAAGCATATAAATTAAAAGCAAACGACGAAACCTTGCATAACAAGCGCATAACACATAGAACAAGGATTAGCGAGAAACATCCACGCTCGCGATTTTGTCACCCCTCTCCCCCCACCCACTGAACGCTGTTTTGACCGGGAAAGATAATTTTATCCACGCCCATGTTTTTTTATGGCGGAAAATATTCACGGCGCTTTAAAATTCACATTTTTTAGGTTTCATTTTATATTAAATCGGCGATCGCGAATACGCGAAACCGCGAATACAGATACCGCGAATAGCGGGGGTTTACTGTATTACCCAAGATTTTAATTTCATCTGAGACATTTTTTTAAACATTTTATAGGCTTTCTGAAGTTAATGGATCACACTGTAGAAAGTGGGCTCATTAAAAAGTCCTACAATGTTAAAAAATAAACACTCATTTTATATCAAAAGAAATTTGCATATTAATGGCATCAAAAATATAGTTTTCGCAAAGACTCGTTTCACTAATTGAAATGTAGCTGGCAGCAAATTCTGTTGTGGTAGGATCAATAACACACAGGAATGCAAAATCAAAAATAAAAAAAATGGAAGTTTAAACTGCACCCTTAAAGTGATGGCTAAAATAAATAAATACACTAAAGCATTCTTAATCTGCAACTTACTTTTTTCTTGGTCGATAAGGTAAAAGTACTTTGAGTGCTCTTTTATACTTTGGTGTTCCTTTTTTCTTTGGTGTACTATGAAAATGCAAATATGAAATCAGTAAAATTAACATAAAATTGACAAAATAAACTAAATGTCAATGTGTGTTTGATAACTAACAGAGGGGTGAAATGGAAGTGTTTTTTTTTTTTTTTTTTGGCTGATGCTGTATAAGCTTGCTTTCTTGCATCATATGCCTCTACTAATGCTAACTATCTTATCCAGTTTGATATAAGCTTATAATAACATTTGCAAAATGTTGTGATTCACAAAATTATAATTCAAAATTTATAATTCTCATAATCAAAATTTATGATCCTAAAAAATTTTCTATATAAACTAATAACTTTTACAAATTTAAATGAAATATTATTTTTGTCTGAATTTGGTCTAAAACATGTTTCTTAATTTTAAGACATAAGCCTTCAGCTTTTTGTTATCCTTTTTAAAAATAATTTTGTTTCTGAAACATATTTCAAACTATCTAGTCAGCAAATTGGTATATTGTAGATTGCACTATTCTGTGAAATTTGCTTAAAATTTCACACAGTTTTAACCTGGAGCACTCATGTAACATTAGCAAACTTTTGGTTTCACTTTTTACAAGGCCTGCTGGAAGTCCTTATGGGACAATCAAATATATAGGCTATATGTTAGGAATTCAAAGAACAAAGGCACATATACTTGCTTCTACAATAATGCTATAAGCATAGTAAATAAATATGACAAATTTAAAGTATAGATTACACTAGTCAGCATCAATTTCCACTCTGAAATAATTTCGACAGATTCTTGTAGGAAATATGTTCAAAAACTCAGATATGTGCTTAAAAAGTTCTCATCACCCTCAGTTTTCAAATATCGTAGATTAATGATCAAAAACCAAGATATGTAGTTAGTTTAATCGTCTTTGGCATCTATTTATTTATTTTATTATTATTCTAGAATATTCGGGAACTTTCTACAATATTTGAGAATGTTCCAAAATGTTGTAATAGTAGTAGCAACAAAGTGGCATGTGATGCAAAAAAGTAAGTGTATGAGCTTATGCATCAGCCAAAAAAAAAAAAAAAAAATGTTTTAGTATATTGTTACATGTGAAAGAATGGTTGGTTAGGATGTTTCTGGAAGGTTCCAGAACTTTTGACAGAGTTCTCTAGAAATACTGTGAGCCTTCTAGAGTTTCTATACCAGTATATATACGAGTGGGTTCTACGCTAATCAATAATTTTCATATTTCAAAAAATGTATGTGTTTCAGATAGCAAGTGGTGGATAAAGTGAACAAGTGTTTTAGTGAATTAGCATTTGTAAACAAGTGTTGTGTGCATTACTGCAAATCGTGAACTCTGTTTAAATTGTGTTCTTATGAGCATATACCTCAACGATTCTCATGAAATATGTTGCATTCTTGTCAAAAAAGTCTGATAGCTTTTGATACATTTCCAGAGAAGTGGTATTAAAAAATGTTATTGTTTGTTTATTATTTGGTTTTTCAGAAGCATTAGCAATTAAGGCCAGCTTTCTTAATCAGTATGAAAAGCCTAGTAGCTTCCATGATTACTTCCTTGAATGCTTTCCATTTAGAATTTGCTGCTGGTAACATCATCAGTTGATCCCACTATACAGAATTTAAAAACTGTCTGAGACCACTGTAGTCACCTCTACGAAAGCAAAACCCCTCCCTTTACCCACGATGGTAGTTACATCTTAAGTAAATCCCACATCAGTAATCACTGCCACCAAGTGTCTAGTTTACTGGCAAATTCTAAATGCATGAATAATCACTGCTGATAATCAGATCAAGAGTATTATTCCATCTGGTTGCTTCGTGAACATGCTGTAGAAAACAATCATCCAATAAATCCACAAAAGTCTTACTACTGTGCAAGTGACCAACTCCCAAGTTCCATTCAATATCTGGGAAGTTAAAATCCCCTGTTATATGACAATCTGATTTACTGGCCAATTCTATTTCTCTGTGCAGTTGTTTGTTGTATCCATCAGTCATTAGGCCTATAACACAGTCCAACCCTCATTTTTGCTTTTCCAGTGCTTATGTCAAACCACACCGACTCAATATTGCACTCTCCACCAATGTCAACTGTATGCACTGGCTTAGATTTTGTGTTTCTTAACTAACAGCATAACCTCTCTTCCCTTCCTATCCTGTCTAGCTTTCTGTACACATTGTACTTCCCAAATTCCAATTCTGCACCACTTATATCTATGTGACACATCTCTGATATCCCAACAATATCCGCCTTTGATGTCTTGACCAGCACTTAATAAATAAATTAATCAAATTTATTTACTATACTCCTAGCATTGGTGTTCATGCAAGTATACATGCACCTGTTCTTATCCTTAGCCCATGTATTTACTTGTTTCATGATGACTCCCAGCAGTTCTTGAAATCCCCAGCAACATGTTTTCCAGGCTGCTGCTGCTCATTCTAATAGAATCATTTTCACCTCTGCCTGCAGTTATTATCCAGCTATTAGTCTGTGAATCCTACCAAGCTAGCAGTTTTCCGACCCATCTAACACTGCCTCAATAGCATCAGCAAATATTCTTGCACCCTTTCTATTTAAGGCTTTCCCATCCCCGTAAAAACAGTCTCTCCTGTTAACAAGCACAGACCACACTGAGAAAAATTCTACCCCATGAGCTTTGCAGTCTCTCCAGGGCTGAACTGATTAATAAAGCTCTCATAATATACTCCCTCCTATAGTGTCTGGGAAGAATTACACTTTCAAATTTAACCCTAACTCGCAATTTTTTTTTAATATTGACCTGTACTTGTTAAATAAGTCCACAAATCTCCTACCCTTAATGTCATTAGTGCCAACAAGTACAACAATATTACCTTATGTACCCTTAAAAGATGATATCTGCTCTACAAATGTCATCAAATTTTGCCCCTGGCAGACATACTCTGATCCTATTCAGAGTACGTAGCAGGTAGTTGATTGCTAGAATAAACTTCATCTGTCGTTGTGGAAGTTTATAGCTTAAATAAATTCAAGGAAGAACTGGACAAACTTTGGAGCAAATAGATGGATGAAATGGGAAGGTTTTTTTTTTTGTTGGCTGATGTTGTATAAGCTTGCTTTCTTGCATCATATGCCTATGCTAATGCTATCCTTTTTGCACAATATACTTCCTATTTCCCTGACAGGTGAGTCACCGACAATAACTAGCACCTGTGGGACCAACACATTCTGCCTTGAAGATTGCCACTGTGTTTCTTGATGCATAAGAGTGAGCTCTGGCACTGAGTTGGGAAATTGAGAGCTTGATGGGACCATTTTAATTCCTTTGAGGGCATCTACTCTACTCCTCAAACTATCATAGATGCCATTAGAAAGCTGAGTTGGTGCCTAATTTCATTACACTCTCTGGCCTAACGCACACAAAAAGACATTCTCCTTGGCTGAATCGTGTCCTGTTCTGTGAAGTTTCGCAAACATTTCACAAGTTGCACATTTTTTTAGACTAAGACGCACTGGAGGACTGCCCACTACTTCAGTTCTCCCCCGAGCCACAGCACTCGCACTACTTTGTGCCAGCTACTTTGCTGCTCTGGTCTCGGCCATGATTTTTATTTAAATACAAACGTATCCCCAATTCACAAAGGGGGATTGAAGGTTGACACGAGTAATTACAGACCAGTTAGTTTAACTTCTGTTCCAGGTAAAATAATGGAGTCACTGGTTAAAGATGCATTGCAGGATCATCTAGACAAGACTGCAGCAATAATTGAGACACAGCATGGGTTTGTTAAGGGAAAGTCTTGTCTGATAAATTTGATAGGATATTATGATGTGGTTACAAAGGAACTGGATGCAAAAAATAATTTTGATATCATATATTTGGATTTCAGGAAAGCTTTTGACACTGTTGCGCATGAAAGACTATTGTACAAATTGGAGCAGAATTGTATTAAGGGTAAGTTGCTACAATGGATAAAAGGATGGTTGAGTGGGAGAAGACAGAGGGTGGTAATTAATGGGTGCTGCTCTTCGTGATTGTTATTAGTGGAGTCCCACAGGGTTCGGTGTTGGGTCCTTTGTTGTTTTGTATATTTATCAATGATACTGATGAAGGTATATCAGGTTTTGTATCGAAGTTTGCAGATGATACAAAGGTTGGCAGGGTTGTTAATGACAGTAATGGCAGTGTGCTACTGCAACAGGATCTAGATAATTTGGGCAGATGGGCTAAGAAGTGGCAACTGAAGTTTAACCTTGATAAATGCAAAGTACTGCATATGGGTAGAAGTAACCCCAGAGAAACGTACCAACTGTGTGGTACTACACTTAAGGTGGTAGAAAATGAAAAAGACCTGGGAGTAATTGTGCAGTCAGATATGAAGTTTTCTGAGCAATGCAGACAGGCTGCCAGGGCAGGTCATGGGGTTTTGTCAATGACATATAGGAATTTTGCTAGCAGGGAAAAGGAGGTGATTGTCCCTCTGTATGAGGCAATGGTCAGGCCACGCCTTGAGTACTGCATACACTTGTTAACAGGTCTGTAATTGTTAACAGGAGAGACTGCTTCTACAGGGATGGGATACACTTAAATAGAAAGGATGCAAGAATATTTCCTGATGCTATCGAGGCAGTGTTAGGTGGGTTGGAAAATTGCTAGCTTGGGGGGATACAAGGACTAATTGTTTAACAGTAGCCGCAGGCAGAGGTGAAGGTGATTCTTGCACAACTTCTATTAGAATAAGTAGCGACCTGGAGCGAGGGGTGTTGGGGGTTTCAGGGACGGATGGCAGTCATCGTGAAATAGGTGGATATATGGGAAGTGTTAGGGTAACTAGGAATAGGAGCATGTATGCTTGCATGTATAGCAATACTAGAAGTATAGTAAATAAATTTGATGTTGTTGTTGTTGTTTTGGTTTTTAGGAGCATTAGCAACTAAGGCCATATTGCTCCAGGATATGCGGTGGTCATTCCTTAACCTTTCCGCATCCTCCGTATTTGGTGGTGACGGGCTCGAACCCCGGTCTAATCAAGAAGCGTGTGCTACGCACTGCTGCTCCTTCCCACCTGGCTACGGAGGCGCCTATAAATTTGATGAATTTGAAGTGTTGGTTAAGACATCAAAGGTGGATATTGTTGGGATAGCACAGATGTGGTGTCACACAGATATAAGGAATGCAGAACTGGAATTTGGCGAGTACAATGTGTACAGAAAGGATAGACAGGATAGAAAGGGAGAAGATGTTATGCTGTTAATTAAGAAAAACATAAAATCAAAAGAAGTGCACCCAGTTGATAGAGATGAACAGTGCACTATTGAGTCAGTTTAGTGTGACATAAGCACTGTGAAAGCAAAAATAAGAGTAGGAGTGTGTTATAGGCCTAATGACTCGAATGAGTACAATGAACAATTGTACAGAGAAATAGAGTGGGCTAGTAAATCAGAATGTCTTATTATGGGGATTTTAACTTCCCAGATATTGACTGGAACTTGTGGGTTGGTCACTCACACACTAGTCAGATTTTGTGGATTTATTGGATGATTGTTTTCTGCATCAGCATGTTCGAGAGGCAACCAGAGAGAGTAATACTCTTGATCTGGTTATCAGCAGTGATCATTTGTGTATTAAGAATTTGCAGGTAAAGGATCCACTAGGTGGCAGTGATCACAGAGTATTGATGTGGGATTTACTTAAAGATTTAATTACCATCAGGGGGTAAAGGAAAGGGTTTTTGCTTCCATAAAGGTGAGTACAGTGGTCTCAGAAAGTTTTTAAATTCTGTACAGTGGGATCAACTGACGATGTTACCAACAGTAAATTCTAAGTGGGAAGCATTCAAGGAATTAATCGTGGATGCTACTATAAGTTTCATATCTATTAAGAAATATTGTTCAAGGTTTAAGCCTAAATGATTATCTAATGAACTAATGAGACTCGTAACAGAGAAGAAAAATGCATGAGATGCATATTTTTTTTTTTTTTTTTTGATTTGGTAGTTGTTGGCGCATCGACTTCTGTGGCCATATTGCACCTCCCAAGGTTTTTGCAGTACTTTGATCCAAGCCCGAGGCGGGAATCGAACCCGCGACCTTTGGGTTGCCGGGCAGGTACTTTACCCACTCGGCTAGCCCGGTCGGCATGAGATGCATATAAATTATCAAGCAACTCAGAAGCCTATGGCAGATATAAGCTAGTCTGTAATCAGGTCACAAAGGATATTAGGCAAGGGAAGGCAGATTACTAGAAACCTTTTGCAAAGGATGTTAAGAAAATCAGCAAGAATTTCTTTACTTATATAAACTCTAAAAGGAAGGGGATGAATCTGATTGGTCCACTTGACATCGATGGTTCGACTGTTGATGATCCTGCTCAGACAGGAAACAAACTGAATGAGTATTTTGCATCTACATTCACACATGAGAAATTATTAAGGTTGGAAAATGGCAGAAGGTTATCAAATTGTAGCAGGATACTTAATGATTTTGTAATAACTGAGAGAAAAGTGGAGGAGAAATTGTTGAAGTTAAACATAACAAAAGCACCTGGGGTGGATGGGATCTATCCAGTTATATTAAAGGAGGCGGCAAAGCAACTAAGCAAACCCTTAGCCATAATTATGAGAGCATCCTTGGACTCAGGGGAGGTTCCCACGGACTGGAGATGTGCAAATGTATCCCCAATTCACAAAGGGGGATCGAAGGGTGACACGAGTAATTACAGACCAGTTAGTTTAACTTCTGTTCCAGGTAAAATGATGGAGTCACTGGTTAAAGATGCATTGCAGGATTATCTAGTCAGGACTGCAGCAATAATTCAGACACAGCATGGGTTTGTTAAGGGAAAGTCTTGTCTGACAAATTTGATAGGTTGTTGTTTGGTTTTTAGGAGCATTAGCAACTAAGGCCATATTGCTCCGGAATATGCAGTGGTCATTCCTTGACCTTTCCGCATCCTCCATATTTGGTGGTGACGGGCTCGAACCCCGGTCTAATCAAGAAGCGTGTGGTACGCACTGCTGCTCCTTCCCACCTGGCTACGGAGGCACCGACAAATTTGATAGGATATTATGATGTGTTTACAAAGGAACTGGATGCAAAAAATAATTTTGATATCATATTTGGATTTCAGGAAAGCTTTTGACACTGTTGCGCATGGAAGACTATTGTACAAATTGCAGCAGAATGGTATTAAGGGTAAGTTGCTACAATGGATAAAAGGATGGTAAGTGGGAGAAGACAGAGGGTGGTAATCAATGGGTGCTGCTCTTCGTGGACTAATGGACTAACTTCGTGGACTAGTGGAGTCCCACAGGGTTCAGTGTTGGGTCCACTGTTGTTTTGTATATTTATCAATGATATTGATGAAGGTATATCAGGCTTAATGTCGAAGTGTGCAGATGGTTTTTGGTTTTTGGTTTTTTTAGGAGCATTAGCAACTAAGGCCATATTGCTCTGGCAATATGCGGTGGTCATTCTGTGACCTTTCCGCATCCTCCGTATTTGGTGGTGACGGGCTTGAACCCCCGTCTAATCAAGAAGCGTGTGCTACGCACTGCTGCTCCTTCCCACCTGGCTACGGAGACGCCAAGTGTGCAGATGATACAAAGGTTGGCAGGGTTGTTAATAACAGTAATGGCAGTGTGCTACTGCAACAGGATCTAGATCTTCTGCATATGGGTAGAAAAACAGAGAAACGTACCAACTGTGTGGTACTACACTTAAGGTGGTAGAAAATGAAAAAGACCTGGGAGTAATTGTGCAGTCAGATATGAAGTTTTCTGAGCAATGCAGCCAGGCTGCCAGGGCAGGTCATGGGGTTTTGTCTATGATATATAGGAATTTTGCTAGGAGGGAAAAGGAGGTAATTGTCCCTCTGTATAAGGCAATAGTCAGGCCACGCCTTGAGCTGCGTACAGGTCTGGAGGCCTCATTTTAGGATGGATGTAGATTTGCTTGAGCGTGTACAGAGAAGGGCAACAAGATTGGCGAGGGGAATGAAGGGATCCTCTTACCAAGAGAGGCTTAAGTTCTGCAAATTGCAGAGGCTGGAGACTAAGCACCTGCGAGGTGATCTGACTGAGGTGTATAAGGCCTTGAATGGGTTGAGCATGCTGAATTCTGATGGGATCCTTCAACTTGTTCAGATTACGAACCTAAGGGTGAATAAATTCAAATTAAGAAAGGACAGATGTAGAATAGATGTGCGGAAATTTGCCTTTAGCCAGTGGGTGGTTAATTTCTGGAACAAACTTCCATCTGTCGTTGTGGAAGTTGATAGGTTGAATAAATTTAAGGAGGAACTGGACAGGCATTTGGAGAGAATGGTGTGATTTTTTTTTTTTTTTGGCTGATGCTGCATAAGCTCATACATTTGCTTTCTTGCATCACATGCCACTACTACAACTTAATTGATTAATAATTAAAATTAATAAGATTAATAAATTTAATTGGTCAATTGACAACACTACACTAGACTAACAGATTCCTAACTACAGTGATACGTTTTATGCTATCAAGTTTTACGTTATACCTTATATCAAGTTTGAGATATACACTATGCTTTACTGTACGATCTAATATACTATAACAATGGCAGCAAGTTTCGAATGGATAAAAGGTTCTACATATATGAAGTAGTAACCTACAAAATCTCTAGCTAAATTCAAAATAAACTAAAGAGCATGACTAGGACTATAAAGCTACTTATAGAATATAATTTAATATAACAATTAGGTCAATAAAATGGCAAAAAATTCATCAAAAACTTATCCATTTGCTGGAGCTGAAAATTCTTTGCCTACCTACAGTTAACCTGATGTAACACGTGGTTAACCTGATAATGTATACAGAAAGACAGATGGCACAGGAAGGGGGGGGGAAGAGTTAGGCTTTTGGTTCTAAAGAAGCGATTACATAAAGAAGAAGTGTTTACATAGGTTCTAAAGAAGTGCACTACTGACATGAGTTGCAGTGTAATGTTGAGCCAGTTTGGTATGGTATAAGCATTAGGAAATCCAAAATGAGAATGAATATGTTATATGCAAAATGACTGTTAAGTACTTTGCAGATAAATATACTTATATATTTATAAATATACAGGTATATATAAATATATACCTGTTTACAAATATATAAATATTGTAAACTAAAGTATTTTTTTGGTAAGAGTATACCCTTGTGTCCTTATTCAAGCAGTATTCAAGGTGCAGCCTAACCACTTCCTCTCTGTCCCTGCTACAAAAATCCTTGTATATCACTGATAGAACCCAATGAGCTGTCCTAAGCAGCCTGTCAGGAGTACTCAGAGAATTTCATGTCAGACTGTATAATCCCTAGGTCTCTCATTCTGCAAACCTTGAGTGTGGTACCATCCAACTGGTATGTTATTCTGAGATTACTGCTGCCCATATGCAATATCTTGCATTTCTCAACCTCAATTGCTATTTCTCATCCCATCCAACTAAATTTTTCTAGGTATCATTGCAGCAGTATGCCTTAATTCCTAATTAACCAATTGTAATGATATTGATGTAATGATGGTGTATTTCTGTCACTGTATTATTCCTAATACAGTGACAGAAATATTTTTCCTTGTTAAATACATCATACCAGAAAGGGCAATTAACAAATATGCAGCAATCTTCTTGAAAGCAACTGTAGCACTTCTGTTAACACTGTCCTACAAGCTTGAGTTGTACCTAGAAGAGCAAATCTCTGCACCTGATTGAGATGTTTTTGAATTTAGAACTTTAAGCAGCAAAGCTCCAGAACTATATATGACTATGGGAACAAATAAGCAATAATATAAAAGATTTATTGATGTTCCCCTTTATACCCCAATCAACTCTTATAATTCTTCTGAGTTTAGCATACAATGATCTTATCTTATTTTTAATAAATTTAACATGCTCAGTAAAGAACATGCACTCTTCTAGGTACAAACCAAGTACCTAACAACGTTAACATAACAAGCAGGGAATCTCCCTATGCTCTAAATACCAGATTCTTATTTGTGCTCAGCTGTTCTTTAAGCAACATAATAACAGTTTTCCTAAAATATATTTCAAGTTTATACACCCTAATCTAATATGTTACCTTTCCTAATATTTCACTAGCATGTAACTCTATTTCAGATTTCCATATACCAAGACAGCCAGATCATCAGCATAAGCTATAAAATCAACATTAAGATACTGTTGTTTTAGAAAGTTATCCATTACTATGTTCATTGTGAATCACCAATCCCTGAGGACATCCTTTGCTTAGTATACATGTTATCTCAGTATATCTAGTTTTAATAACTATACTTTGAACATAATTTTTAAACACTGAATACAAGTTATCTGTACATTGAACCTGCCTAATATGAGCAAGGATGCCTCCCCAAGTGAGCATGTCAAATGGACCCTTAAAATCTATAAAGATTATCAAAATTTATGGCCCAGGACAATCTTCAACACAACACCTTACACTGTAAATAGCATCCTCAATATCATTCCCTTTTTTTTTTTAAAAAAATCATACTGGCTTTCTGAAGACATTTTTCTTCATAGCTAATCATTAATCAGCCAAAGCCTTTCATAGACTTTTGCTAAAATAGATATACAAGCCAGGTTCACTAGCTGGTCGATCAGGGAACTTTATAATCAATTTCAACTGGACAATCCATCCATGTCTGGGAAAAGACACTTTCAGTCAAACAATCATTATAAATTTTCAGATAAAACACAGGCCTCAGTCTGATGATTCCAGACCTGGCAATTTATTCTCCTTAGCACGATCCACTGCTTCTGCAATTTCAACAGATGTAAATAAATGTTCTATTCTACCATTACTAAAATTTTCATTTTGACTTAATGTATCTTGTTGAATCTGACCATCCTGTTCACTATCAACCTGTGGGAAAAGTTCGTACACAATCTTATTAACTGAATCATACCATCCTATAGTATGCTGACTTTCACTGCCAACTGTGAAACTAGCATTACTGAATCTATATTTTTCAGTAATAATTTCGAAAATATTCAAAGGATCTTTTGAACCTTGCACAGCCACATACTCCTGCCAAGAAAGCTGTTTAGCCTTATTTATTAGCATTAGCATTAGCAGAGGCATATGATGCAAGAAAGCAAGCTTATTCAGCATCAGCCAAAAAAAAAAAAAAAAAAAAACCCACTCCCATTTCACCCCTCCGTTCGTTCGAAATACCTGTCCAGTTGAGCTTTAAATTTGTTTAGGCTATCAACTTCAACAACAAGTGATGGAAGTCGGTTCCACCAACCAACCACCCGCTGGCCAAAGGCAAATTTCCGCACATCTATCCGACATCCGTCCTTCCTCAATTTGAATTTATGCCCTCTGAGGTGATTATTCTGAGAAAGATGAAGAATCCCATTGGCATTGAGCATGCTCAAACCATTCAAAGCCTTATACACCTCTATCAGATCACCTCGCCGGTGCCTAGTCTCCAGACTCTGTAATTTGCAAAACTTAAGCCTTTCTTCGTAAGAGCAACCCTTTGTTCCATTTACTAATCTTGTTGCCCTTCTCTGTACCCGTTCCAGCAGCTCTACATCCTTCTTGAAATGAGGCCTCCAGACCTGTATACAGTACTCAAGATTTGGCCTTACCATTGCCTTATACAAGGGAATAATCACCTCCTTATCCCTGCTAGAAAAATTCCTGTATATCATTGACAAGACACCATGAGCTACTCTTGCAGCTCGTCTGCACTGCTCAGAGAACTTCATATCTGCCTGCACAATTACCCCCAGGTCCTTTTCATTCTCCACCACTGTCAGTGTAGTACCGCAGAGTTGATACGTTGCTCTGGGGTTACTGTTTCCCATATGCAGCACTTTACATTTGTCGATGTTAAACCTCATTTGACACCTCTCAGCCCATCTGTTCAACCTTTCCAGATCCTGTTGCAGCAGCATAGCGTCAGTATTGTCCTTAACGACCCTGCCAACCTTTGTATCATCTGCAAACTTGGACATTAAACTTGATATCCCATCATCAATATCATTCATAAACACCGAAAACAACAACGGACCCAACACTGAACCTTGAGGAACTCCACTAATAACATTAGTCCACGTTGAGCAGTGTCCATTGATTACCACTCTCTGTCTTCTGACACTCAACCATCCCCTTATCCATAGCAGCAATTTGCCTCCAATGCCACACTGCTCCAATTTGTGCAGCAGTCTTCCATGTGCAACAGTATCAAAAGCCTTTCTAAGATCCAAATATATAATATCAAAGTTATTCCCTGCATCCAGTTCTTTTGTGACTACATCATAGTATCCAATCAAATTGGTCAGGCAAGACCTGCCCTTAACAAAACCATGCTGCGTCTGAGCTATAACTGAATTCTTGTCTAGATGATCCTGCAGTGCTTCTTTAACCAGTGCCTCCATTAATTTACCTGGAACAGAAGTTAAACTAACAGGTCTATAATTACTTGTGTCAGCCTTTGAACCTCCTTTGTGAATTGGGGTCACATTTGCACATCTCCAGTCCATAGGTACCTCCCCTGAGTCCAAGGAAGCTCTCATAATTATGGCTAAGGGTTTGCTTACTTCCTTTGCTGCCTCCTTTAATATAACTGGATAGATCCCATCCACCCCAGGTGCCTTTTTTATGTTTATCCTCAATCTCTCCTCCACTTTCCTCTCAGTTATTACAAAATCATCCAGCTCACTGCCAATGTTTACTTTACCTACATCATTCTCCTTCCTGAATAACTCCTCATGCGTGAATGTAGATGCAAAATACTCGTTTAGATTGTTAGCCACCTGAGCAGGATCCTCAACTGTTGAACCATCAATATCCAGTGGACCAATCTGATTCATCCCTTTCCTTTTCGAGTTCAAGTATGTAAAGAACTCTTTTCTGTTTTTCTTTGCATCCTTTGCCAAGGATTTTTCATAGTCTGCCTTTGCCTGCCTAATCTCCTTTGTGACTTGGTTACAGACCAACTTATATCTATCATAGGCTTCCATGTCACCCATTAATTTGTATGTATCCCATGCATTTTTCTTCTCTGCCACATGTCTCATTAGTTCATCTGACAACCATTTAGGCCTAAACCTTGAACAATATTTCTTAGTTGGTATGTAAAGCCTGGTAGCCTCCAAGATTAGTTCCTTGAATGCTTCCCATTTTGAGTTTGCTGTTGGTAACATCATCAGTTGGTCCCACTGTATAGAATTTAAATACTGTCTCAGACCATCATAGTCGCCTTTACGAAAACAAAAACCCTTCCCTTTACCTCTGATGGTAGTTACCTCCTTGAGTAAATCCCACTTCAACACACTGTGATCACTGCCACCTAGTGGTTCATTTATCTGCAGGTTCTTAATGCATGAAGAATCACTACTGATAATCAGATCAAGAGTATTGCTCCCTCTTGTTGCCTCACGAACATGCTGATGTAGAAAACAATCATCCAATAAATCCACAAAAGCCTTGCTAGTGTGCGAGTGACCAACCCACAAATTCCAGTCAATATCTGGGAAATTAAAGTCCCCCATTATAAGACTCTCTGATTTACTGGCCCACTCTATTTCCCTGTACAATATCTTATTATACTCATCAGAGTCATTAGGCCTATAGCACACTCCTACTCTCAATTTTGATTTCCCTATGCTTATGTCACACCAAACTGACTCGACGCTGCCCTGTCCATCGATGTCGACTGGCTTCACTTCCTTGGACTTTATGTGTTTCTTAATTAATAGCATAACCCCTCCTCCCCTCCTGTCCTGTCTATCCTTTCTATACACATTGTATTCCCCAAATTCCAGTTCCGCATTACTTATATCTGTGTGACATCACGTCTCTGATATCCCAACAATATCTGCCTTTGATGTTTTGAGCAATACCTCAAATTCATCAAATTTATTTACCAAACTCCTAGCATTGGTGTACACGCAGGTATACATGCACCTGTTTCTATTCTTAGCTACCCTAACACAACCCATGTGTTTACTTGTACCGCAATGACTACCAGCAGTCTCTGAAATATCCTGCATCTTGTTTTTCAGACTTCTGCTCATTTCAATAGAAACAGTGCAAGAATCACTTCCACCTCTGCCACTGGCTACTGTTAATCTATTAGTCCTTGTATCCCCCCCAACTAGCAGTTTTCCGACCCACCTAACACTGCCTCGACAGCATCAGCAAAAATTCTTGCACCCTTTCTATTTAAGTGTATCCCATCCCTGTAGAAGCAATCTCTCCTGTTAACAAGTACAGTCCAGGCTGAAAAAAATTCTACCCCTTGAGCCTTGCACAATCCCTCCAGGGCCGAATTGATCGACAAGGCTCTCATCATATACTCCCTCCTATCGTGTCTGGGCAGAATTGCAGACACTTTCAAGTTCAACCCTAATTCACGGCTTTTTTTCAACAGTGACCTGTACTTGCTAAGTAATTCCGCCGGTCTCCTACTCTTAATATCATTAGTGCCAACGTGTACAACTATATCACCTTTTGTGCCCTTAAAAGATGATATCCGCTCTACAACGTTATTGATGAAACAAACTTTGTTTTTCTTTAAATACATTGCTTTATAAACATTCACTAACTCTAAATCACCTATTCTCCTATTTTGCTGTAACAATCTTCTCGAGGCAATAACCTCTTTCCTTAACATGGTTAAATTGTGATTCCACCAAAACACTGCACAAGTAACTAATTTCATATTAGCCATACAACTATCACACACTATTATTATTATTTCTTGCAATTTCTCAACAAATTGAGAGGCATTTAAACTATCCCAACTTACTGGCACTAGTCACGCACACACACATATTACACTAGCAAGACTTTTGTGGATTTCTCGGATGACTGTTTTCTACAGCAGCATGTTAGAGAGGAAACAAGAGGAAGCAATACTCTTTATCTGGTTATCAGCAGTGATTATTCATGCATTAAGAATCTGCATGTAAAAGATCCATTGGGTGGCAGCAATCACAGTGTGCTGATGTGGAATTTAATCAAAAATATAACTACTGTCAAGAGTTAAGGAAAAGGCTTTTGCTTTCATAAGGATGACTATAGAGGTCTCAGAGAGGTTTTAAATTGTGTGCAGTGGGACCAACTGATTACCAGCAAATTCTAAATGGAAAGTATTCAGGGAAGTACTCAAAGAAACTACTAGGCATCACACCAACAAAGAAATACTGTTCAAGGCTTAGATCTAAATGGATGTCAGATGATGGGATGCATATAAATTATCAGGTAATAGAAAAGCCTATGAGAGATATAAATTAGTCTGTAATCAAGTCACAAAAATGGTTCGGCAAGCTAAGGCAGATTATGAGAAGTCTCTGGCAAAGAATGCAAAGAAACACAACAAATAATTCTCTGTTTGTATTAACAGTACAAGGAAGGGGTTGAATCGCATTGGGCCATGTGATGTTTATTGATAACTGTTGATAACCCTCCTTAGGTTGCAGACAAATTTAATAGGTATTTTGCAACTACATTCACACATGAGGAATTCTTTACAGTAGGGAATGCTAGAAGGTTATCAAACTCTAATGAGGAACTAATTGACTCTGTAATAACTGAAAGGAAAGTGGAGGAGAAATTAATAATAGTAGTAATTGAGGCATATGATACAAGAAAGCAAGCATATGTAGCATCAGCAAAAAAAGAAAAAAAAAAAAAAAAACAACTTCACACAACCATTCCTTCTAAAAGTTTGTCCAGTTCCTCCTTGAACTTATTTAAGCTATCGACTTCCACAACAACAGATGAAAGTTTGTTCTAACAATTAACCACCTGCTGGTAAAATGCAAATTTCTGCACATCTATTCTACAACTGTCTTTCTCAATTTGAATTGATGCCCTCTCAGGTTTGTAATCTGAGCAATCAGAAGAATCTCATCAGAATTCCGTGTGAACCCAACCCATTCAAGGCCTTATACATCTCAATCAGATCACCTTGCAGGTGCCTAGTCTCCAGCCACTGCAATTTGCAGAACTTAAGCCTTTCTTAATAAGAGGACCCCCTTCGTTTCCCTCACCAATCTTGTTGCCCTTCTCTGCATACGCTCAAGCAATTCAACATCCTTCCAAAAATGAGGCCTCCAAACCTATAGGCAGTACTCAAGATGTGACCTGACCATTGCCTTATACCAAGAGATAATCACCTCCTTTTCCCTGATAACAAAATTCCTGTATATCATTGACAATACCATATGACCTGCTCTTGCAGCCTATCTTCATTTCTCAAAAAACTTCTGACTGCACAATCACTCCCAGATATAGTTCCTTTTCTAACACCCTAAGTATAATACCACACAGTTGGTACGTTCCTCTGGGGTTACTTCTACCCATATGCAGTACTTTGCATTTGTCAATTTTAAACTTCAGTTGCCACTTCTCAGCCCAGCTGCTCAAATTTTCTAGATCCTGTTGCAGTAGTACACTGCCATTACTGTCAATAACAACCCTGCCAACTTTCATATCATCTACAGACTTGGAAATTAAGCCTGATATACCTTCATTAATATCATTGATAAATATACAAAAGAACAGTGGGCCCAACACCGAACCCTGTGGGACTCCACTAATAACAGTAATCCGCAAAGAACAGTGTCTATTGATTACCACTCTGTCTTCTCCCACTCAACCACCCTTTTATCCATTGTAGCAACTTACCCTTAATACCATACTGCTCCAATTTGTACAGTAATCTTCCATGCGCAACAGTGTCAAAAGCTTTCCTGAAATCAAAGTATATGACATCAAAATTATTTTTTGCATCTAGTTCCTTTGTAACCACATCATAGTATCTAATCAAATTTGTCAGACAAGACTTTCCCTTAAACCCATGATGTGTCTGAATTATTGCAGCAGTCTTGTCTAGCTGATCCTGCAATGCTTCTTTAACCAGTGACTCCATTATTTTCCCTGGAACAAAAGTCAAACTAACAGGTCTGTAATTACTTGTGTCACCCTTTGATCCGCCTTTGTGAATTGGAGATTCATTTCACATCTACAGTCCATGGGGACTTCCCTGAGCCCAAGGATGCTCTCATAATTATGGCTAAGAGTTTGTTTAGTTCCTTTGTCGCCTCCTTTAATACAACTGGATAGATCCCATCAACTGCAGGTGCCTTTCTTATGTTTAACTTCAACAATTTCTCCTCTACTTTGCTCTCCACTTAGATGAAAAATACCCATTTAGATTATCAGCTTTCTGAGCAGGATCATCAACAGTCGAACCATCAATATTAAGTGGACCAATCAGATTTGATTCATCCCCTTCCTTTTAGAGTTTATAAAAGTAAAGAAGTCCTTGCTGTTTTTCTTAGCATCCTTTGCCAAAGATTTCTTGTAATCTGCCTTCAATTGCCTAATCTCCTTTGTGACTTGATTACAGACTAGCTTACATCTGCCATAGGCTTCTGTGTCACCTGATAATTTATATGCATCCCATTCATTTTTCTTCTCTGCCACGAGTCTCATTAGTTCATCTGACATCCATTTATGCCAAAACCTTAAACAATATTTCTTAATCGGTATGAAAAGTCTAGTAACTTCCACAATTGATTTCTTGAATGCTTTCCACTTAGAATTTGCTGTTGGCAAAAATCATCAGTTGGTCCCACTATACAGAATTTAAAAACTGTCTGAGACCACTGTAGTCATCTTTACAGAAGCAAAAACCTTTCCCTTTACCCTTGATGGTGATTATATCTTTAAGTAGATCCCACATCAGTACACTGTGATCACTGCCACCTAGTGGTTCCTTTATCTGCAAATTCTTAATGTACGAATAATCACTGCTGATAATCAGATCAATTGTTGAGGATGGACATGAAAAAGCACCTGGGGTCAATGAAATCTATCCAATTATATTAAGGAAGGCAGCAAAGGAGGTAAGCAAACCCTCAGCCATAATTATGAGAGCATCATTGGATTCAGGGGAGGTCCCTATGGACTGGATATGAGCAAATTTAATCCACAATTCACAAAGGGAGATCAAAAGATGACATGAATAATTACAGACCTGTTAGCTTAATGTGTGTTCCCGAGAAAATAATGGAGTCAATGGAAAAAGAAGTAATGTAGGACCATCTAGACAGGGATGAAATTATACTGCAATCACTGTATCAATTTGTTAAGGGGCAGTCTTGTCTGACCAATCTGACTGGATAATATGATGCAGTAACAAAGGAACTAGATGCAAAAAATAATTCTGATATCATATACTTGGATTTCAAGAAAGCTTTTGATACTGTTGCACATAAAATGTGCAGTACAAACTGGAGCAATATGGCATTAAGAACATGTTAGTGCTTTGAATAAAGGGATGATTGAGTGGGAGAAGACAGAGTGGTTATCAATGGGCACTGCTCTTCATTGATAACCACTCTCTGTCTTTCCCACTAGTACAGTGTTTCTAGTACTAACATTATTAGTGAAGTTTCCCAGGGTTCAGTGCTCGGCCCATTGTTGTTTTCAATATTCATTAATGATATTGATGAAGGTATATCAGGTTTAATGTCTAAGTTTTGCAGATGAGACAAAGGTTGGCAGGATGGTTAATGACAGTAATCAAGATAAGTTACTGCAACAAGATCTAGAAAAATTGGGCCAATGGGATCAGAATGGATTATTGAAATTTAACATTGAGAAATGCAAGGTACTGCATATGGGTAGTAGCAGTAATACCAGTTTAACCTATGAACTGTGTGGTACTACACTCAGCATAGTGGAAAAGTGTTTCTCAACCTTTTCGTTGCTGCGGCACACTTTTAAAAATGCTAAAATTTTGCTGCACACACACACTACAATCACTACTATACTCATATATTTGCAAATGGGAGGTTATTTTTTGTTGGGTATATTTAATAAAACACTTATTATTTGTGTAGCATAGGTAAACAGATCTAGTACTAGGAATCAAAACACGATATCACATTGCCCATCGGAAGGCACTCGGATCAGCGCAGCGTAAATAAACAAAACTTTTGTTTGAATTCATTTTTATTATAAAACTTGGATTTATTAATTTTTTTTAATTTGCATTTTCTGCAGCACACTCCTGGCACACAGGTTGAGAAACACTGTAGAGGAAAATAAAAAAAAAGTTGGTTGTAATTGTGCAGTCAGATATGAAGTTTTCAGAGCAGTACACAAAAGCTGCCAGGACAGCTCATAGGGCTGTGTCATTGATATATAGGAACTTTTCTAGCAGGGATAAGGAGGTGATTATCCCTTTGTTATGTTGCATTTTGAGTATACAGGTTTGGAAGCCTCATTTTAGGAAGGATGTATATCTGCTGGTAAATGGGCATTAAGAAGGGCAATAAGACTGCTAAAGGAGAAGTAAAAAAAAAAGGGTGTTCTTACCAAGAAAGGCTTCAGTGTTGAGAACTGCAGCATCTGGAGACTAGGCACCTGCGAGGTGTTCTGATTGAGGTGTTTAAGGCTTTTAATGGATTTAGCAAGCTCAATGCTGATAGAATTCTTCCTCTTGCTGAGATTACACACATGATGACAAATTCAAATTGAAGTATGGTTGCATGGTAGATGTGCAAAGTTTGCCTTCAGCCAGCCATCAGGTGGTTCATTGTTGGAACTAACTTCCACCTGTTATTGTGGGAGTGGCTAGTTTGAATCAATTCACAGAAGAACTAGACAAATTCTTGGAAGTAATGGTCAGGTGAGGTGAGCAGTTTTATTTTTATTTATTTTTTTGGCTGATCTTGTATAAGCTTACTTTCTTGCATCATTTGTTACTACTCATACTAATGTTTCCCTTTTCAAAAGGGAAAAAAAAAAATTAAAAAGTCATGAACAAATATTAATGAAAAGGAATATGAGAAAATAGAAAATATTACTTTGTCTCCTCCCAATGCCATTCATGTTCCTTGACTTCACCATCATCATCAGTAGTATTAAGAAATGATTCCTCTTCAGAATCACGTGGTATGTGAGGTAATACAATTGATCCTGTTGATAACCATGTATGAGTTGGTACATCATGAACAGGTTTTATTTTGCGAAACATCCTCAGATTAATGAGAAAAAATTGTTCAATGAGCAGTTTGTTGGGGAACAGTTGCCAGACCTTTCATGTTAATATATCATCTAAAAGAAAGTATTCAAATTTAATGGAAACACATAAAATATTTAATACTGTATTCTATTTATTCTCTTTAATAATATATCATATTTTAACATTAAATTCAAATGAGCACTGCACAATATTCAGGGTGTTTCAAAAGTGATGGTCAATAATTTAAAGGTGAACTGTACAGACTACAATATTAAAAAAAAAAGACTAGTAAACATGGGTCCTTAAGTGAATCGTTTTCGAGATATTGCACCACTGACTTGTTTGTTTAAGTTAGGTTATGCTCATTCTCTCCCTTCCCCCCTTCTCAATGCTCTGAGACGTAGCAAGCATACTAGTACTTGTCAAAGGAGAGTCAACATGGAAAGAGGTTACAGCAACAAAGAGTATGCGGACATGCACTTCATGTATGGTAAAGCCAACAGCAGTACACTCGAGGCTGCGCGTTTGTACCAAGCATTTCCCCACCAAAGGCAGCCCAACAGGTGCACATTCATCAGGGTACATCAACGCTTTAGAGAATATGGGCGCTTCCACATGGAGTACGAGCAGGTAGGTCCAGAAGCATAACACCTGATGTTGAAGAAAAAGTATTAGAAAGATTTGAACAAAATCCAGGAGTTCCGACAAGGAGGGTTGCTCTACAAGAGCGTGTACTGAGTCATAGTAGTAGTAGTGGCATGTGATGCAAGAAAGCAAATGTATGAGCTTATGCAGCATCAGCCAAAAAAAAAAAAAAAAAAATCACACCATTCCCTCCAAATGCCTGTCCAGTTCCTCCTTAAATTTATTCAACCTATCAACTTCCACAACGACAGATGGAAGTTTGTTCCAGCAATTAACCACCCGCTGGCTAAAGGAAAATTTCCGCACATCTATTCTACATGTCTTTACTTAATTTGAATTTATGCCCCCTTAGATTCGTAATCTGAACAAGTGGAAGGATCCCATCAGAATTCAGCGTGCTCAACCCATTCAAGGCCTTATATACCTCAATCAGATCACCGCGCAGGTGCCTAGTCTCCAGCCACTGCAATTTGCAGAACTTAAGCCTCTCTTGGTAAGAGGATCCCTTCATTCCCCTCACCAATCTTGTTGCCCTTCTCTGTACACACTCAAGTAAATCTACATCCTTCCTAAAATGAGGCCTCCAGACCTGTACGCAGTATTCAAGCCGTGGCCTGACCATTGCCTTATACAGAGGGATAATCACCTCCTTTTCCCTGCTAGCAAAATTCCTATATATCATTGACAAAACCCCATGACCTGCCCTGGCAGCCTGTCTACATTGCTCAGAAAACTTCATATCTGCCTGCACAATTACTCCCAGGTCTTTTTCATTTTCTACCACCTTAAGTGTAGTACCACACAGTTGGTACGTTTCTCTGGTGTTACTTCTACCCATATGTAGTACTTTGCATTTGTCAAGGTTAAACTTCAGTTGCCACTTCTTAGCCCATATGCCCAAATTATCTAGATCCTGTTGCAGTAGCACACTGCCATTACTGTCATTAACAACCCTGCCAACCTTTGTATCATCTGCAAACTTCGACATTAAGCCTGATATACCTTCATCAATATCATTGATAAATATACAAAACAACAGTGGACCCAACACCAAACCCTGTGGGACTCCACTAATAACATTAGTCCAAGAAGAGCAGAACCCATTGATTACCACCCTCTGTCTTCTAGCACTTAACCATCCTTTTATCCATTGTAGCAACTTACCCTTAATACCATTCTGCTCCAATTTGTACAATAGTCTTCCATGCGCAACAGTGTCAAAAGCTTTCCTGAAATCCAAATATATGATATCAAAATTATTTTTCGCATCCAGTTCCTTTGTAACCACATCATAATATCCTATCAAATTTGTCAGACAAGACTTTCCCTTAACAAACTCATGCTGTGTCTGAATTATTGCTGCAGTCTTGTCTAGATGATCCTGCAATGCATCTTTAACCAGTGACTCCATTATTTTACCCGGAACAGAAGTTAAACTAACTGGTCTGTAATTACTCGTGTCACCCTTCGATCCCCCTTTGTGAATTGGGGATACATTTTCACATCTCCAGTCCGTGGGAACCTCCCCTGAGTCCAAGGATGCTCTCATAATTATGGCTAAGGGTTTGCTTAGTTGCTTTGCCGCCTCCTTTAATATAACTGGATAGATCCCATCCACCCCCAAGTGCTTTTCTTACGTTTAACTTCAACAATTTCTCTTCCACTTTGCTCTCAGTTATTACAAAATCATTAAGTATCTTGCTACAATTTGATAACCTTCTGTCATTTTCAAACCTTAATAATTCCACACGTGTGAATGTAGATGCAAAATACTCATTCAGTTTGTTTGCTATCTGAGCAGGATCATCAACAGTCAAACCATCGATGTCAAGTGGACCAATCAGATTCATCTCCTTCCTTTTAGAGTTTATATAAGTAAAGAAATCCTTGCTGTTTTTCTTAGCATCTTTTGCCAAGGATTTCTCGTAATCTGCCTTCGCCTGCCAAACCTCCTTTGTGACCTGATTACAGATTAACTTATATCTGCCATAGGCTTCTGAGTCGCTTGATAATTTATATGCATCCCATGCATTTTTCTTCTCTGTTACGACTCTCATTAGTTCATTTGACAACCATTTAAGCCTAAACCTTGAACAATATTTCTTAATAGGTATGAACCTTTTAGTAGCTTCCACGATTAATTCCTTGAATGCTTCCCACTTAGAATTTACTGTTGGTAACATCGTCAGTTGATCCCACTGTACAGAATTTAAAAACTGTCGGAGACCACTGTACTCGCCTTTACGGAAGCAAAAACCCTTTTCCTTTACCCCTTATGGTAATTAAATCTTTAAGTAAATCCCACGTCAGTACACTGTGATCACTGCCACCTAGTGGTTCTTTTATCTGCAAATTCCTAATACATGAATGATCACTACTGATAACCAGATCAAGAGTATTACTTTCTCTGGTTGCCTCTCGAACATGCTGCTGCAGAAAACAATCATCCAATAAATCCACAAAAGTCTGACTAGTGTGTGAGTGCCCAACCTACAAGTTCCAGTCAATATCTGGGAAGTTAAAATCCCCCATTATAAGACATTCCGATTTACTAGCCCACTATTTCTCTGTACAATTGTTCATTGTACCCATTCAAGTCATTAGGCTTATAACACACTCCTACTCTAATTTTTGCTTTCGCAGTGCTTATGTCACACCAAACTGACTCAACAGTGCACTGTTCATCTATATCAACTGGATGCACTTCTTTTGATTTTATGTTTTTCTTTATTAACAGCATAACACCTCCTCCCTTCCTATCCTGTCTATCCTTTCTGTACACATTGTACTCCCCAAATTCCAGTTCGGCATTCCTTATATTTGTGTGACACCACGTCTCTGATATCCGAACAATATCCGCCTTTGATGTCTTGACCAACACTTCAAATTCATCAAATTTATTTACTATACTTCTAGCATTGGTATACATGCAAGTATACATGCACCTATTCTTATTCTTAATTACTCTAACACATCCCATATACCCACCTGTTTCACGATGACTGCCATCCGTCCCTGAAACCCCCAACACCCCTCGCTCCAGGTCGCTACTTATTCTAATAGAAGTTGTGCAAGAATCACCTTCACCTCTGCCTACGGCTACTGTTAAACTATTAGTCCTTGTATCCCCCCAAGCTATCAGTTTTCCGACCCACCTAACACTGCCTCGATAGCATCAGCAAATATTCTTGCACCCTTTCTATTTAAGTGTATCCCATCCCTGTAGAATCAGTCTCTCCTGTTAAAAGTACAGTCCAGGCTGAAAAAAATTCTATCCCTTGAGCCTTGCACAATCTTTCCAGGGCCGAATTGATTGACAAGGCTCTCATCATATACTCCCTCCTATCGTGTCTGGGCAGAATTGCAGACACTTTCAAATTCAACCCTAATTCACGGCTTTTTTTCATCAGTGACCTGTACTTGTTAAGTAATTCTGCCGGTCTCCTACTCTTAACATCATTAGTGCCAACGTGTACAACTATATCACCTTTTGTGCCCCTAAAAGATGATATCTGCTCTACGTCATCAACCTTTTCCCCTGGCAGACATACCCTGGTCCTGTTCCACCTATCCTTTTTACAAAGGATGTTCCCCGTTTCCCTGACAATAGAGTCACCAACAACTACTAGTTCCTTTGGGACCAGCGCAATCTGCCTTGGGGGTTGCCGCTGTGTTGCGTGATGACCAAGTGCAAGCTCTGGCGTTGATGTGGGCAGCTGAGAGCCTGATGGGCCCCTCAATTTAGATCTTTCGAGGGCATCCACCCTGTCCTTCAAACTCTCATATAGGCCCATAACAACGCTGAGTTGTTGCCTGATTTCCTTACACTCCTTACACACAAAGATATCCCCCATGGCAATATCATGTTCCATTCCAGATAGTTCGGCAAACATTTCACAAGTTGCACATTTTTTTAGGCCGTGATGCGTTGGAGAATCGCCCCCCCTCAGTTCTCCCCCGAGTCACAGCACTCCTGCCACTTTGTGCCCGTTGCTTTGCTGCTCTAGTTTGGGGCATGATATTTTAAATTAATAAGATCAATAAATTAAATTAAATTAAATGTCAATACTACGCTATCTAATAGAAACAGTGAAGCGTATTACTGGTTCTATAATTATACGTTAGAGCTACCTAGCTACCTCAATTAAAAATTTGAATTCCCTATCACTATATACAAAAAACAATGCATAGTAGTGTGTGACAAATTTTACATCGCCAATTACTGTACTCCTACAATACCCAGCATGTACAAGGTCTAAGCAATACTGACTACCCTCCCAGAGTGAACTTCTGCCAGTAGATGCAACAGTGTGTCCTGAAACCCTAATTTTTAAACAACATTTTGTTTACTGACAAAGATGGGTTTACTCGTGATGGTATTTTTAATTTTCATAACTGTCACGTTTGGTCCGACAAAAATCCTAATGCAATCCATGAGTCACGACATCAGCAAGGTTTCTTGTTGAATGTCTGTGCAGGACTACTAGGAGAATGTCAAATTGGACCACACTTTCTGCCAAACAGGCGAGCTGTACCTTCAGTTCCTGCAGAATGTTCTTCCAGACCTCCTTGATGATGATAATGTTCCACTTCAGCAACACCAGATCATGTGGTGCACCGACACATTTTGCTCGAGTTATTATTATTATTAGCCATATGTTGCAAGGAAGCCTGAGGTTTATGCTGCGCAAGGCAAAAAAAAAAAAAAAAAAAAAATTTCTGAATTACCCAGAAAGAGAGAGAGAGAGAAGTAGAAGAGAATCACCAAAAAAGAGAAGGATGATATCCAGCTCAGGACCCTGGGTGTGCCAAGCCCATACTCACCAGATGTGAGCCCCCTGGAGTTGTGACTCAGTATCTATCTAGAAGGTATGGTCAACGGTGGATAGGTAGAGGTGAGTCTGTAATGTGGCCTCCCAGATCACCAGACTTAAATACTCTGGATTTTTGTATCTGGGGTCACGTAATAAGCTTAGTGTACACTTCTGACATTAACACAGTTGAGGAATTACAGCATCGGGTTGAAGAAGCCTTTCAGCAAATCAGAAATAACCCAGGAATGGCTGAGAGGATTCACAACTCAATGCAGAGAAGACTACAAAGCTGTGTACGGATGCAAGGACAGCATTTTGAACACCTTTTGTAACATATGTAAAATCCTGTGGTGTTGAAACCAAAAATTAAAAATGTATTATCTTATGTTTAATAAAACCACCCTAAGCAAAAGATTCACAGCTTTTTGCTAAACTAGTGCTCCCATATTCAGTGGTGGATCTTAACAGAAAATGGGCATTTTTGGGGCCTGATGTTCACTGGGACTTTGCTTATTTTAATTTTTACTTTTCACCTTTAAATTATTGACCATTTTTGAAACACCCTGTATATTTAGCAATGGCAATTTATGTCTTATCTACCAGTGAAGAATATTCAACATTAAAATAAAATTAATGTTGAATATTGTATATTACAGTATATATTGATATATTGTTGCCAACATTTTTAAAGTATAAATTAAAGGGTTGAATAAAATATCCCAATGTCAGTAAATAAAATAATTGGAAATTTTGCATTTCTAAGGATTTTTAGACTACAGAAATTAAAATTTTTGTGATAGCCCACATGATTTTTTTTTTTTTTTTTTTTAGTGATGGATATAATTAATCTTTGATTGAGTGATGGAAAATTGGCAGTACTGATGCTTTTATAAGTGAATTTTACTCTACAGTCAACTCAGAAGAAAATTAGGTGATTAGACTGAAATAGCTTATGATTTATTTATTTATTATAGGGCTCTATTGTTAACTGGGAAGCAGTATATCTGCTTGTTTGTTTGTTATTTGGTTTTTAGGAGCATTAGCAACTAAGGCCATATTTCTCCGGGAATATGCGGTGGTCATTCCCTGACCTTTCCGCATCCTCCGTATTTGGTGGTGACGGGCTCGAACCCCGGTCTAATCAAGAAGCGTGTGTTACACACTGCTGCTCCTTCCCACCTGGCTATGGAGGCGCCGAGTATATCTGCTACCACAAAACCAGTTACAATGAAATTTAGCTGTTTTCACAGCAGTTAACAACTGTACTGAAGTAAAAAAATTAAATTTTTTAAGTATGTGTGCAGATGATTTCATCCCCAATTTTTCAACCAGGTTATCGTATCATACAGTTGATACCAACACAGCCAGATTATTGTGCCAGGTTTTTTTTGTTTTTTTTCCCCCTGACAATAAATGAAGTGTGTGTGTGTGTGTGTGTGTGTGTGTGTGTGTGTGTGTGTGTGTGTGTGTGTGTGTGTGTGTGTGTGTGTGTGGAGTAGCACCCTCTTACAGGAATAAAATGTTGGGAACAATAGATCTAAGTTTGTTTGTTTTTTTCCCCAAGGGGAGGGCAAAGGAAAAGTTTGGTATATGAATTACCCTGCCACAGTGCACTAGTTCATGTTAATAATAGGAATCAAGTCATACCATGACTTGCCATACCAATACAAGAAGACAAAAATTAGGCAGCAGGGATGAGAAGTGGCTAATGACATTTAACATTGATAAATACTAACACCTAACCAATAGTACCTAATTCTGACAGGAAGTTAAATGATTTTGTAATAACTGAGAAAAAAAATGAAAGGTATTGCATAATGGTAGCAATAATCCCAGAATAACATACCATTTGGGTGGTACTACTATCAAGGCAGTGGAGAATGAAAAATACCCAGTCTTTTGCATTCTCTATAGAATGAAAAAGACTGGGTCATTGTGCAATTTAAAATCAGGTTCTCTGAGCAGTGCAGTCAGGCTGCTAGGGCAGCTCTTGAAGTTCTATCAGAGATATACAGGAATTTTCAGTACACCATATTTCTTCCAGACCACATCTTCAGTACATCATACAGGTCTGGAAGCCTCATTTTATGATGGATGTGGATCTGTTGGAACTAGTGCAAAGAACAAGTTTAGCCAAGGACACAAAAGGCTATCCTTACCAAGAAAGAATAGAGTTTTGTAAATTGCAGTTTCCAAAATCACGGCACGTGCTAGGAGACTTGATTGAAGTGTTTAAGGCTTTAAATAGATTGAGTGTACTAAATGCTGATGGCATCCTTACTCTTTCTCAGATGATACATGTAATGGGACACAAATTTAAATTGAAAAAGGAAAACGTGTGAAAATTTGCTTTCAGTCAGAGAGCAACTGATTGTTGGAACAAACTTCCATCTGGTGTCACGGAAGTAAGTAGTCTGAACAAATTTAAGAAAAGATTACGTAAATTATTATTGGAAAAGATGGACAAATGATATGGTTAGTTTGCTTTTTTCCTCCAGCTGATGATGTACAAGTTTGCCTCCTTGCATTATTTGCCATTACTAATGTCACAGGTGGCAAGCTGCCGCTACTACCTATGTAAAACTGCAGCCATTATCAATCCACTGCAGGATGGAAGCCTTCTCAACAATTCATGTTGGTTGTTGTTGTTGTTGTTGTTGTTAAGTTTAACGACACATAGGCTGCTGGGGCCATATTGTGTCTTTCTAATGGTGGATATGAAACGATACCTATATTTTATGGTATATTCCTATCTGATTTAAGTAAGTAAATAGTTCCTTTTTATTAGGATCATCTCCCAGGATCTGCATTAAATTTACTGATGACTGTGTATTAGAAATTGACTTAAAGATGCTTAAGCGGATGGTTTGAAAGTGGGGACAGTCCACTAGCAAATGGCGAATGGTCAGTTGAACTTGGCAAGATGTGCATTGGGGAGCACTGTCATTATTTAATAGATACAGGTGAGTGAGGTGGGTATGCCCAATCCTTAGCCTTCCTAAAATTGTTTCTTCTCGTCTATTTTTCCGGAAACTGGAGAGCCACAGTTTTGGTTCTGGTTTTATTTTGTATAGTTTGTTTCCTGGATAACCTCTCCAGATCAGTGACCATCTATTGTAACAAGCTTTACGAATGATATGTTTGAAATCGGAGTACGGAACTTGACAATTCTGTAAAATATTGGTATCTGGTTGTTTGGCTGCAAGATCTGCTCTTTCATTACCTGCTATACCAGAATGCCCTGGTATCCAGCAGAATGTCACAGTTTGGTTGGTCTCATTGCACACAAGTAATTTGGAATGGATTTGTTTGATAACAGGGTGAGAGGAGGTGCTATTGCTATTTATGGCAGAGACAGCACTGAGGGAGTCAGTGTATATTAAGGCAGAAGAAATCAGAAGTTGAGTAATGTGATCTAGGGCCAAGTTAATAGCATAAAGCTCTGCAGTGAAGATACTGCATTCTACAGGTAATGAGATAAATTCATGTTGGGGGAAATGGACTATAATCCGTCATGCCGGTCCAGTGCAGGTTGGCAGATCAATCACATTTAGCAGTTGTGCTACTTCACTCCTGCTCTTGACCACTCAGCTAGAGGCCTGTCCAGCACTTTGTTAAAGAAACAGATGTTCTATCAGTTTCATTTGGGAATCTGTCAGATGCTATTATGAAAGAAGAAAGAATTGATACACTGTGGTCCATGGTTAAGGACTAACGAGTGCAAGCCACAACCGGTTGGGGTTCCAGAAAGGAAACTGTCAGCCATAAGGGCAGGCGATGGAAGGTGGCCGGTGACGCTTCGGTGTTGCCGGTTGTTATCTGGCCTGCCTGGGGCGTGATACCCGACCGTGGGGCAAAGTCCCATCTTTGGTTTCATATTGTGGTTTTTAAAATGGTTTACTCTTTAGTCCTTGGGGGAGGGACCAGAGGGAACTCATCCCTGCATGCTTGACATCAGACACCAGTAGAAAGTTTGTCTGTTCCAATGCGACATTCATGGGATCAGGGATATGCAAGTCACTCACAAAAATATTTAAAATGCACCTGAAACCATATCAGCTTTTCTCAATACATTTTGAGATGGCTTATTGGATTTTAAAAAATCCATATTATACTGTACATGTATCTCTCATTTAAATCAGCAATTGTCCTTTAGAGAAGCAGTGAATTATAGTATATGGTACTGCACATGTGAGAACAGTCCATTTTGTGTGCTGCAACAAAAAAAAAAAAAAAAGAGACAGCTGAAGAACGCTACTGTAACTTCTCCATTTTTACACTTTGTCTAGATTTGAACTTGAACAGTTTGTTAATCACAGGTCTCGATGCTGAACACAGCTGCTGAAAATTATCCAGGAGCAAAATGTAAATAAAATCTTCTTCTTGTTTGATGATAGTATGTATGAAAATAAAATTGGAGAATTACACCATAAATACAAATAAAATCATAAAAAAAAAACAGGATTCTGGTGATGGGTGATTAACTGTAAAAAAAAAAAAATCTTCAAAACCGTCACTCTTTAATATTACATTAAAAACAAAATAATTATATATAAATTTTAAAAATTAATGATGTTAATCATTATTAATTAGTAGTACCTAAGGTAAAAACATTGACAAATGTAAAGTACTGCATATGGGAAGCAGTAACCCCAAAGTAACGTATAAACTGTGTGGTACTACACTGGTAGTGGCAGAGAATGAAAAGGACCTGGGGGTAATTGTGCAGTCAGATATGAAGTTTTCTGAGCAATGCAGACAGGCTGCAAGAGTAGGTCATGGAGTCTTTCAATGATATACAGGAATTTTGCTGGCAGGGATAAAGAGGTGATTATACCCTTGTATAAGGCAATGGGTACACCTTGAGTACTGTATACAGGTCTGGAGGCCTCATTTTAAGAAGGATGTTGAGCTGCTGGAATGAATACAGAGAAGGGCAACAAGATTAGTGAATGGAAAAACTAAGGGTTAATCCATAGAAACAATGATCTTACGAAGAAAGGCTTAAGTTTTGCAAATTACAGTGTCTGGAGACTAGGCACCTGTGAGGTGATCTGATTGAGGTGTATAAGGCTTGAATGGTTTGAGCATGCTCAATGCTGATGGGATTCTTCCTCTTGCTCAAAATAATTGCCTGAGGGGACAAATTCAAATTGAGGAATGATAGTTGTAGAATAGATGTGCAGAAATTTGCCTTTAGCTAGCAGGTGGTTGATTGCTGGAACAAACTTCTATCTGTCGTTGTAGAAGTTGACATCTTAAATAAATTCAAGGCAGAACTAGACAAACATTTGGAGTGAATGGATGGGTGAAATGGGAAGGGTTTTTTTTTTTTTTTTTTAGCTGATGCTGTATAAGCTTGCTTTCTTGCATCATATGCCTTTACTAATGCTAATGCTAAAATAAGCAGCATTTACCCTATTATAACAACAAAAGAAACAAAAAAAAATTTACACACACACATGTTACTAAAATAAGTACCACAAATCAAAATCTGTACTGAGCTGCAGGATAGAATCACATAGAAGAGAAATCCTGGGTTCAGCCAACCCATTGCTCCAGTGTGGATTCAGACATTTTCATTTCAGGGAGGGAGGGCAGGAGTGATTAAAAATACAAATAATTTTTTTCGAAAAACAGTAGCTTACCATTGATAAAAATCATGTAAGTAAAACCATTTTGCCATAAAAACAATGATATAAAAGATGATTGTTTCTGAATAAGGGTTAAATATGTAATTTCTATAGATATAAATACATATAGCATATCTAATCAACTACCAAACACAAAATATGTAAGAGTTCATTATATTATAAATACTCTGGCAATCTACTCTCACAAAGTGTTATCATTTTTCCCATTCACTTCTAATATAATGACCCTTTTGCTACATTTCTAAACAAGACCCATAATTTGAATGTTGATCTTTTCTTTCATCAGTTATTTTTTTAAGGATGCTTGCATGATGTTTGTGGAGCAATCGGGTACGGGACATGATATTGCCATGGGGGATGTCTTTGTGTGTGTGTGTGTGCACGATGCAAGGAGTGTAAGGAAATCAGACGACAACTCAGCGTTGTTATGGGCCTGTATGAGAGCTTGAAAGACAGGGTGGATACCCTCGAAGGATCTAAACTGAGGGGCCCATCAAGCTCTCAGCTGCCCACATCAACGTCAGAGCTTGCACTTGGTCATCAAGCAACACAGCAGCAACCCCCAAGGCAGATTGCGCTGGTCCCACAGGAACTAGTAGTTGTTGGTGACTCTATTGTCAGGGAAACAGGGAACATGTTGTAAAAAGGATAGGTGGAACAGGACCAGGGTATATCTGCTAGGGGCAAAGGTTGATGACGTTGTAGAGTGGATAGCATCTTTTAAGGGCACAAAAGGTGATATAGTTATACATGTTAGCACTAATGATATTAAGAGTAGGAGACCGACAGAATTACTTAACAAGTACAGGTCACTGTTGAAAAAAAAAAGCCGTGAATTACAGTTGAATTTGAAAGTGTCTGCAATTCTGCCCAGACACGATAGGAGGGAGTATATGATGAGAGCCTTGTTGATCAATTCGGCCCTGAAAAGATTGTGCAAGGCTCAAGGGATAGAATTTTTTTCAGCCTGGTCTGTACTTGTTAACAGGAGAGACTGCTTCTACAGGGATGGGATACACTTAAATAGAAAAGGTGCAAAAATATTTGCTGATGCTATCGAGGCAGTGTTAGGTGGGTCAGAAAACTGCTAGCTTGGGGGGATACAAGGACTAATAGATTAACAGTAGCCACTGGGCCCCAGGTGCCAAGCGTTATAGTGAACAAGCAATTCTCTGAGTGATTTCTAGAGCGTTTTTATCAAAGCTACAGTTATATTCATTTGCAAAAGTTTTCTTACATTCCCATTAATTATTTGTTAACTTAATATTACGAATTTAACTAAGTTACAGGAAGGAAAATCACCTTTCTTTTTTCCATTACTCTAACTTACTAACCTTTAACGCTGCTTGGTCACTCTAGACAACATGGAAAATTAGATACTTCCAAGAAAATGTTTGAGTCTACAACAATCTTTACCCCTTCACCTTTTAATGCCAAAAACACAGACTTTCAAGGTGGTAGCAGCCTTTATATGATGCGAATATGAGGTACTGCCATGGTGAAAGGAACGATGAGTTTAATGTCCATTAGAGATGTTCCACAATTTGGCCATTTAATCTACATTTATGATGACAAAGAAGAGTTGATGGAACAAGCTAAAAGAGTGAAAAGGACTGATGTAGATGCGAAAGTTTTCTTGTTCGAATCTACATCAGCGGGGCTTGGTGAGCAAAGTGAGCAGGATAGAGCCCCCTAGTTATCTTTCTATACATTAAAATAATTTTCCCCCACTGACCAGGCTGGCTGGATGGGTAAAGTAAAGATAATGCACCTCCCAAGGTTTTTGCAGTACTTTGATCCAAGCCCGAGGCGGGAATCGAACCCGCGACCTTTGGGTTGCCAGGCAGGCACTTTACCCACCCGGCTAGCCGGGTCGGCCCAGTAATGGGTACTGGTACCAGGTGTGTAAGGTAGTCATGTCTTTCACAGCTTTCTGGAGTTACATATAAGTGTTCTCTGTGTGGTCTATTGCTGCTAGGTTCTTATGGAGGTTCTTTGGCACAATGCCAGTGGTTGATTGTAATGGTCATTGCTTGTTCCATAGACCACATTTCTTTGACTTCCTGTCTTAAGTCTGTGTACTTCCCGATCTTTTCCTCATAGATTTTCTGGAGCTTGCTGATGTTATGTACCACTATGTTGAGCAGATCGGTAGCAATTTTCTTCTTGTCAATAGGGTTATATTTGGTCTTTTGAGTGGGATCGCTTTGTCTGTTATTATGGCACAATCCCAGTATAGTTTATGAGTAGGAGTCTCTGGTACAGCCTGAGATTCCTACTTCTAATACGGTATACTTTCTTTCATCAACTGGTATTTTTGCACTAGCCTGTTATGTAT
Source organism: Mastigoproctus giganteus (assembly GCF_048544385.1). Lineage (NCBI taxonomy): Eukaryota > Metazoa > Arthropoda > Arachnida > Uropygi > Thelyphonidae > Mastigoproctus > Mastigoproctus giganteus. Next base: position 8,328,911 of record NW_028328292.1, on the reverse strand, counting down.
TATCCTGTTGACCTGGTTTTGTCTGTGAATGTATTCCCGTCTGGTGATAACCCTGCATTCTGCAGTGATGTGCTGGATTGTTTCTGGGGCCTTGTGGCATAGTCAACATGTGTCATCTGTCATTCCATGTCCTTGGCTATGTGTTTTATGTAGTTTCTGGTGTTCATTACCCGGGCTTGGATGGTGAGCATGATTCCTTCAGTCTCAGATGAGATCCTCTCAATCATGAGCCATGCATTGGAAGTCATCTTATCTATGTAGTCTTGATGGAGGCCACTGTAGTGTCTGCCGTGGAATGCCTCTTTCGTCTCTCCCCCCCTTTCCGGTTGAGTGGTGTCCCTTTGTTGGGGTTGAGCAGTGTGCGCCGTTTGTCTATCTTCCTTATGGCTTGGGATTCACACAGTGTTTTCCTCGAATCTCTCAGATTCTTAATCACCACCTTCTGTTGTTTCAAAATTCAATGAGATCTGTCAAGCCTCTCCCTCCATCTTTCCAAGCTATGGTTAGTTTCTTGATTGCCGACTTTGGGTGGTGTTGGCAGCTCTTCATCATCATTATTAATAATCTCCTTCGGCTCAGTGTTGGTACAAACTATGATCACGAAGGATTATATTAGTACAGGGACTGCATATATATTTATGGCTCTGACCATGTTCCTACCATTCAGCTTTGATTTTAGCAGGCTTCTCAGTCTCTGATGGTATTTTTCAGTCAGGCAGGCCTTGATCACCTTGTGTTCTTGCTATTGAGCCTACATTATCATCCCAGATATTTATAGATCTCTCCCTCTGTCATGGCTTCAATCTCTTCACCAGTATTTAGCTGATAGTTTCAGCTGACTGGATATCCCTGATTCAATCCACGGATCTTGTATTTTTCTAGGCCAAACTGCATCCTTATGTCAGTACTGAACTCTTTGGTTATCCAAAGTAGCTATTGGCATTGATTCTCGGTTATCACACAGAATTTAATGTCATCCACATACATCAAGTGAGAGAGTGTAGACAGATTTTTTCTCCCTTCTTTTAGGATATACCTGTGCTTGCTGTTGTTGAGCTTGATTGACAGTGAGTTTGAGTGCTATACAGAACCACAGTGGGCACAGGGCATCTCCCTACAAGATTCTTCTTCCGGTGGTGATGTCTGGTCATGATGTTCATGACCTAGATGGTGTGCCTCCATTTTGCCATGGTTTCTTCTAGGAAGTGTGTCAGTGTCCAGTTGACTTTGTAGAGTTTCAGTGTTTCTATCAGCCAGCTATGAAGCACTGAGTCAAAGTAGGCCTTGTACAGGTGTAGGAGCTGATTGTAGGATTGCTCTATAAATATCACATCAATGATCAATTGCTCCTCACATCATTTACTCATCTGTTTACATTCATTCTCCTGCTCAGCCATGATGTTCTGGCTCTTCGAGTGGTCTGACATCTTTTTGGTCATGCAGCTAGTCAGAATCTCATACATTCTGAGAGTTGGGAGACATCACTGGGTTTGTGGTGTCTTTGTCCTTAGCCTTCAGATAAGCGATTCCTTGAGTCAGAGACCCTCGAATTGTGTCAGGGTAACTTATGATCTGGGTGAACTGTTCTGCTATATGCCTGTGTGAGCAGCTGAAATTCTTGTGCCAGTAACTGCGGATGTTATCTGTCCCTGGGATTCACCAGTTGTGGGACTTCCTGATCGACTGTTGTACTTGTTCTCCCCAAATCTCCCCCCTCTGTCATCTCTTGAATGGTCTTGGTTTTCTTCTATTCTAAGTCTATGCCATTAGGGCTAAATTTGCTGATCCAGAACTCCTAGAGTGCCTTCTGGTTGAGAGCCCACTGCCTTCCTTCTCCTCTTCTGTGATTTTCCTGTATGAGGCTCTCTGATTTTTATCGAATATCTGGTTGTCTGTTTTCCTTTGGGCACTTTTCTTGTAATGGTAAAGTCTCTTTCTGAGTGCCACGAGTTTCTGCTTGAGTGTTAAGGTACTCTTTGATCCTCTGATTATACAGTAGGTCTCGTGTGATGTGGATGGTTTCTTTCTTGAGGATGGTCTTCACTTTTCTGCTCAACTTCTTACTTATGTTATTCTGTTGGTCTGGGTCAGTTGGCCTATCATCACTCTTATCTCTTCTATCTTCTGCTGGAGCCTTATTTCCCAAGCTAGTGATTTCTGGTCTTTGCATTTTGTTTTCTGTTGGTCTCTAGTTTCTCTTCCATTCATCTTGATGTCTGCTACAGTGGCACAGTAAATGGCTATAGGTATGGCATCTAGTGTTACTTTGTTGTTGCTGAGGTAGTTGTAGTAGTAATAGCAAATGATGCAAGAAAGCAAGCTTATATAGCATCAGCCAAAAAAAAAATCCATCCATACCCTCCAAGAATTTGTCTAGTTCTTCCTTGAATTTATTCAACCCATCCACTTCCACAACAACAGATGGAAGCCTGTTCCAACAATCAACCACCTGCTAGCTGAAGGCAAACTTCAGCTAGCGGGTGGTTTTTTCACATGTATCTGGGCGCCTCCGTAGCCAGGTGGGAAGGAGCAGCAGTGTGTAACACACGCTTCTTGATTAGACCGGGGTTCGATCCCACCACCACCAAATACGGAGGATGCGGAAAGGTCAGGGAATGACCACCGCATATCCCGGAGCAATATGGCCTTAGTTGCTAATGCTCCTAAAAACCAAATAACAATCACATGTATCTTGCAACCATCCTTCCTCAACTTAAATTTATGCCCTCTCATGCGTATAGTCTCAAAAAAGTGGAAGAATACCACTAACATTCAGCTTACTCAATTCAAAGCTTTAAACACCTCAATCATATCTCCCAGCAAGTGCCTGGTCTCAAGACGGTCCAATTTGCAAAACTGAAGCCTTTCTAGGTAAGAGCACCCTTCCCTTTTGTTCCCTTCACCAATCTGGTTGCCCTTCTCTGCACCCATTTCAGCAGATCTACATTCTTCCTAAAGTGAGGCCTCCAGACCTGTACTGTATATGGCGAATAATACCGGATTACTGTATACAGTAATACCCATTATTATTTGCCAATTGAGGTGGTCTGTAACCTGCCACAGGATTTACTGGGGGGTCTGTTTCAGTAAGGCAAGGGTCTTTGTGGAATCTACAGTATTCCCTTGAATTTTGTTAGGGCCTTCTTCCATTCTGGTTACTGCAGCTTCATCTCTCTCTCCACTTTGGCTGCACTGGGTTGTAGTTCTTGCTGTATTATTACTACAAATAGTTTTTGTAGTATTTGCTGTTTGTTCCTCCTCTACCTTTGGTTTGGTTAGCCTTGCATTCTTTGTTCTTTGTAGTTGGTCACACTTCTTGCTCGATATTTTTCAAGATTACAGGAGCTATCAGGTTCTTCATGACAATGGACCATCTCTGGTCTGCTGTTTGCTGTTCCACGACCTGAACAGTCGGGAACTGTTCCAACCATTTGGTGTGTAGTTTCATCCTGTAAATTGTCACATCAGTCTCTAAATTGGTTACCTCGCAATATGCTCGCATGAGGAACATATTAATTTCAATGAGCTACTTCGTGCATTGGCTTTTACTTCTCTCCTAGGTGGTCTTGCCCTTCAGTTGTGGTAGCCAAATGGGAGACAGCTCCACTTATTCCACTCTCATCTGTAGGAGACAGTCTGACTTTTTTTTTTCTTTGTCCACGATATTTGTGGTCTGGCCTCATAAACACTGGGCTAATCATGCTCCTTATTATCATTATTATAAAAATATAATAATTAATAAATAATAATACCAATAATAATAGTAACTGGACACAACCGACCACCCCATGTAACTCACACCAATACCCATCATGGGAGGGACCCATAATGGAGAAAAAGGGGGGTTATTATTATTATAAGATGTGCAATTAGCCCAGTGATAACACTATGGAACACCAATGCGATGGAGACCAGAGTTTGAATCCCAACGCAAAAAGAAAAAGAAAAACAATCACGAGAGAGAGATATCCCAAATGTTGTGGGGGAAAAATCATGAAATTGTGATATACTATGATTTGCTAAACTCACTTAAAAAAAAAAATAAATAAAATAAAAAATAATAAAAAAAAAAAAAAAATATATATATATATATATATATATATATATACAGGGTGTCTCAAAAATATTGGTACAAATGTTTAAGGGAGGTAGGTAACATCTAAAGGAATGTGAATCGCATAGGAACCCATAACCGGAAACATCACGGAAAAGTAGTAGCAGAGGCACAAGAAGCAGAAATGACACAAGACAGTAATTAGTGGCAAACATTTATTTGACATAATATTAACAATGGAGTATGAGATGGATGCATTTCATGATGTTACAATAGATGCTCGAAGGTTCCTCCATGTGACGCGATGCATGCGTAACATCGACGCAGCATGGATTGGTGGACACAGTCGAACACAACTGGAGTTTCTTTGACAGTAGCAGCAGTGCAGACAAGTCTCGCCACGAGATCCATTTCCGTCTCCGCAGGCGATTCATACACAATATATTTGAAGGGCCCCACAGAAAGAAATCAAGGCTTGATAAATCAGGTGAGCATGGGGCCAGGCAACAGGTCCACCACAGCCAATCCATCGATGCCCAAAACGCCTGTTCAAATGGTCATGAACACACCTTCCATAATGGGCAGGCACCCTGTCATGTTGAAACCAAATGTTGTCTCACATTTGCTGGAACATCGTCAAGTAACCCTGGTAGAACTTGTTCAAGAAAGATCCGATATTTAGCGGAGTTTGTGCGGGATGGTAACAGATATGGGCCGACTAAGCAGTCACCGACCATACCTGCCCACACATTTATTGCGAAGCGATGTTGTTCCACATGGGGCACACACCTGTGGGCCCTCTGCTAATCCATACACTAGGTGCATGTCTGCCAGCTCACAGTCGTATATTGATGCATGCTCTTCATGTGGCGACTACTGCTTGAATGAGTAAACCAGAAATTTTCCCTCTCGCGAACTGATGAACAGTGCTGTGTACCAACTTACGGTGACGTTTCCGGTTATGGGTTCCTATGCGATTCACATTCCTTTAGATGTTACCCACCTCCCCTAAACATTTGTACCAATATTTTTGAGACACCCTGTATATTAAAACACATTCAGGCCTAGCACCCTATGTGTTGTTAATCTCCAATCACAAAAAAAAATTAAATTAAATTAAAGGGAAGATAAATCAATATAATAATAAGCAGCATTATTAGCCCAGTGGACATGATGCCATACCACCAATGTGATGGACTCTACTTTGAATCCCGAAATGAAGGGAAAAAAATTGCAAAAGTTGCCTCATCAGACACTTCCCCAAAGTTTAAAGTGATGGCTGAGGCAGAGAGTGAGTGACACCATGTGGTGTTGCTCCCTAAAACTATCACCCACCACTGGATGCAATAGCCAAAGCTAAACAGATCCACCTCCACAGCTTGATGAAGATGAGAAGTAGAAATACTGAACATACTGCATCAAGTAAGGCACAGGATAAAGTCACTAGCATTCAGGTCATAGGCAAAGTATTTGGTTCGAAAAGTTGGAGACAGTCTCCTGAGGAAGACAGTGGAACAAGTGGTACTGTCCCTCATATGGCTACTACAATGGAATGGCAAGACCATCCAGGGAAGCACAAGATCTTCCCTGGATAACTTGCCCTTCCTAGTGACCACCCAGGAAGAAAGAAAAAGCCAACACAAAAAGTGAAGCATCAAAACGAATATGTTCATCATGTGAACATACTATGGAGTAATGAAGCTAGAGACCAACATGACAATGTACAGGAAATTACACACCAGGTGGTTGGAACGGTTCCCGAACAGTTAATAGTAAACTACAGATAGATCATCATCACAAAGAACCTGATAGCTCTTGCAATATTGGAAGAAGAAAAAAAAAAAAAAAAAAAAAACCAAGCAGGATGTGAGCAACAAAGAACAAAGAATACAGACAACTGAACCAGAACTGGAGGAGGAAGCACAACAATTACAAGAACTACAACCCAGAGCAGCAGAAGTAGAAACTGATGAGTTTGTAATATACAGAATAGAAGGGTGGAAGAATGCCTTAGCAAAATTCAAAAGAATGGATCCCACAAAGACACACATACCAGAGAAGGATCCAACCGAATCCTGTGGCAAGTCACACACCACCTCAATTGACAAATAATACCAGATTAACTCAACAATAAAAGAGTAACACTAGACACCATCCGCACAGCCGTTTACTCTGCCACTGTAGCAGCCACCAGGACGAATGGAAGACACCAGAGACCAACAGTGAACAAAACACACAAAGACAAGGAACCACCAGCCTGGGAAAGAAAGATAGAGTAGAAGATAGAAGAAATAACAGCAAAGCTAGACCAACTGACCCAGTACCAAGGGAGTAACCAAAGTAAGAGCTGATCAGAAATGTGAAGATCATCCTCAAGAAAGACAACATCACTAGTACACATGAGACCAATAATCAGAGAATCAAAGAATACCTTGACACCCAAAGAAAACAACTGTTGGCACTCAGCAAGACTTCACGGTTACAGAGAGAGTGCCCAGAGTAAAACAGACAACTGGATATCTGATGAAAACCAGACAGCCTTCTAGAGGAAAACTGAACAAGAGGAGAAGGAAGGCAACAGAGCCATCAACCAGAAAACACTCAAGGAGTTCTGGGGCAACCTGTGAAGCAACAAAGTAAGCCATAACAGCCGAGCCCCCTGGATAGATCTAGAATGGAAGAAAATCAAAAATATAAAAGAGATAACAAAATGAGAGATTCAGGAGGAAGAAGTACAACAGTCAATCAGGAAGTCCCACAACTGGTGAACCCTGGGAACAGATAACATATGCAATGCAAAAAGTGCAAGAAATTCAGCTGACACACACACACACACACAGGCACTTAATGAAGCAGTTCACCCATTTAATAAGACAACCTAACACAATTCCACAGTCTCTGACTCAAGGAATCACCTACCTCAAGGCTAAAGAACTAAGGCACCACAAACTTGGTGAAGTACAGACCAATCACCTGTCTCCCGAAAAATGTACAAGTTCCTGACCAGCTGCATAACTAAGATGATATCATACCACTTGGAGAGCCAGAACATCATGGCTGAACAGCAGCAGAAGGGTTTTAAGCAGATAAGCAAAGGACGCAAGGACTAAATGACATGGCAGTTATTGGAAAAGCCTACAAAAACCCCGCAACCTGTACACAGCCTACATCGGCTGCTGCATGTGCTTTGACTCCATGCCCCATAGCTAGCTGCCATAGACGCTGAAGATCTACAAAGTCTACTTGACACTGAAAAACTTCCTTGAAGCAACCATGGTGAAATGGAGAACTATTGTCAAGGTCGAGAACATCACAACCAGACCGATTCCAATCATAAGAGGAATCTTCCATGGAGATGGCCCGAGCCCCCTGTGGTTCTGTCTAGCACTCAACCCACTGTCCACCATGCTCAATAACAGCAAGTAAGGATATACCCTAAACAAAGGGAGAAAGAATCTACACACTCTCTCTCACTTGACATACATGGATAACATCAAACTCTATGTAGCAATCAAGAATCAAGTCCAACAGTTACTCTAGATCACTGAGTAGCTACACCCATGGAATGCATCAGGAAAATCCAGTCAGCCGAAACTACCTGCTGAAAACAGGAGAAAAGATTAAAGTGACATAGGGAGAGACCTACAAATATCTGGGAATCATGCAGGCACTCCAGTTACAACACTACGAGATCAAGGTCCTCCCTACTGAGAAATACCTTCAAAGACTGAGGAGCCTGGTAAAATAAAAGCTGAATGGCAGGAATATGGTCAGAGCCATAAACACCTACACAGTCCCTGTACTAATTCACTCGTTCAGGATCATAGATTAGACCAACACTGAGCTAGAGGAGATTTAGAGATCAACCACAGTAATGATGACCAAGAGTCACCAACACTATCCAAAGCTGACCATCGAAAGACTGACCACTGCCTGAAAAGAAAGAGGGAGGTGTTTGGCTGACCTCATCACACAAGAGAAGATGATTAAAACACAGCACCAATCTACTAAGCTATAAGAAAGTTAATTACATGACACATACCTTCAACTTTAACAACAAAACTCCACTCATACAGACAGAAGTAAAAAAAATAAAAGATGGGCAAAGAAGGCACTCCATGACAGACACTATAATGATTGCAATGAAAGCTACATGGATAAGATGGCTTCCAACACATGGCTCATGATTTGGAGGGTCTTCCCAAGACCAAAGGATTCATGCTCACCATCCAAGACCAGGTAATCAACACCAAAAACTACAGGATACACATCACCAAGAACCACCAGAGTGACAAATGGCATAAGTTGATGATGTCACCTGTCCCCAGAAACAATCAGCACATCACCATGGGATGCAGGATGATCACCCAGACAAAGTAGACAAAACCAAGTCACCAGGATAATACATCAGAAGCTATCACAAAAATACCAGATGATCAAGAAAGCGTACCATATTAAAAGTATGAACCTCAAGTCATACTAGAGACTACAACTTAAACTGGGTCAGTGCCATAATAACGGACAAGAAGACCCCGAACAAAAAAAAGTAAACATAAGCCTCATCGACAAGAAGGAAATGGCTACCTACCTGATCGACAAGCAGTGGCCAACACCAGCAACCTCCAGAAAACCTATGAGGAAAAGATCAGGAGTACACACTCCTAAGACAGGAAATTGAAGAAATCTGGCATATGGAACAAGTAATGACCATCCCAATCACCATACCAACCACCGATGTGGTGCCAAAGAAACTCCATAAGGACCTAGCAGCAATAAGCCTCGCAGAGAGCACTTACATTGAACTCTAGAAAGTCCAGTCCTGAATACCTGTAAGACGGTAAGAAAGTTCCTTGACCAACTGTAATAATAATAAAAGTAACCAGACATAACCAACTATCCCATGCACTGGTGCCAGTATCCATCACAGGGTAGAAAAAAATCCCATAAAGGAGAAAGTTTTTTTTATTTATAATAATAATGAATGATATATATTTTTTTGAATTTTCAAGGTCACTCATTCCCAGAGTGAAACATCAATGCTAGTATGGCATCTGGCAGATGCAACTTGAATCTGCATTTTGTCAGTTGCTCACATTTAACTGACGAAACCAAAGCTTTATTACAAGATTAGACACCTGTCACTGGCATCTCACAAATATTACTCCAGGAGCTCACGTCTGGTGAGTATGGACTTGGCACACCAAGGGTCCTCCCTCTCCCTCTCTCTCTCTCTCTCTCAGGGTAACTCAGGAATTTTTTTTTTTTTTTTTTTTTTTTGTTGGCTGGTGCAGCATAAACCTTAGGCTTCCTTGCACCATGAAGCTAATAATACCACATGAGAATCAGAATTGTCTAGAAGATGGATATATGCTTTTGCTCACCTGGCATCTGTTAAATGGCACTGGTCTAAAAAAATATGATATCGTTATTATTATTATATATATAAAAAACACTTTCTCCTTTAGAGGGACGTAGAGGATGGATGTAGAGCTGCTGGAATGGGTACAGAGAAGGGCAATGAGACTGCTGAGGGGGACTATATTTCTGCGAAAGGCTATAGTTCTGCAAATTGCAGCATCTGGAGACTGGGCACCTGTGAAGTGATCTAATTAAAGCATTTAAAGCTTTGAATGGTTTGAGCAAGCTCAAGTCTGATAGAATTCTTCCTCTTGCTCAGCCTTCACACATGAGGGGACAAATTCAAATTGAAGAAGGATGGTTGCAGAATAGATGTGTGAAAGTTTGCCTTTAGCCAATGAATTGGTTGATTGCTGGAACAAACTTCCATCTGTTGTTGTGGAAGTTAATAGCTTAAATAAAATAAATTCAAAATGGGACTAGACAAAATATTGGAGGGATCGGATAGGTGAATTGGGAATTTTTTTTTTTTTTTTTTTTGGCTGATGCTGTATAAGCCTATTTTCTTACATCATTTGCCTCTGCTAATACTAATACTAAATGCCAAACAAAATAATTAACATCTTGTAATTCATAGTATATCGAAACACAGTATTTCTGTTTCATTTATATGCTTTTGGTCATCTGGCATCTGTTAAATGCCAAAGAAAAAATTTTAATGTCTCGTAATTCATTGTATATCTAAAACAGAAAATACTGGTGGACAAAAGCACACAGGAGAATTTAATTTCATTTACAAATTTAAAAGAATAATAGAAATATTTTCAAAACTGGCATCTCTCAGATGCCATAGTAGCAGCAGAATGTTAAAAAATCAGCATGTTGAACTGATGTAAATGTAAGTCATTCTGCTGTAAGCAATGGCACAGGTGGAAATTCACTACTGACAAATGTGGTTCGATGTAAGTTGAGGAATGCATATTAGCCATCCAAAATACAAAAAAAATTAAAAGACTTAAGAAAAGGGCTATGGCATCAGGTTCCATAATTATATAAAAATATTGTCACATCATAAAGAGCAGTAACTGAAATATTTAATAGGTAGGATACAAAAATATTTTTGCATCCTACCTATTAAATATTTCAGTTACTGCTCTTTCAGATGTGACAATATTTTTATATAAAAATTAAAAAGTTAGAAACCGATTTCCCACTAATTTCTTTTAAGTGATGAGCAGATAATAACAAATGAAGTGCTAGGCCAAGGAATTTTTGCATCCCCTTTAACAATAAATTTCTGCTATTTCAAGCAATCGCTAACCTCATGGGAAACAGAACTCATGGTCTGCACATAATTTATTTTTCTATTGCCCAATTGTACGTACACAACTTAAAGGAAATGTTGAGAACCCAAACAATAACAAGTAATCATACTATACTTATAATTTAGTTAATTTAGATTAAACTACACAAAGTGCTACTTCAATATCATAAATTCCCCAAAATACAGAACCTAATACAGAGCTTTTATCAGAAAAACAGAAAAGAAAAAAAAGTCTAATAGCAAGTAAATGTTCACATAGCAACTGTCTTATTATATACAGGTCAACACTATATTTTATTATTATTATTTTTTTTTTTTTTTTTTTTGGTTTTTAGGAGCATTAGCAACTAAGGCTATATTGCTCCGTGAATATGCGGTGGTCATTCCTGACCTTTCCGCATCCTCCATATTTGGTGGTGACGGGCTCGAACCCCGATCTAATCAAGAAGCGTGTGCTACACACTGCTGCTCCTTCCCATCTGGCTATGGAGGCACCCACAACACTATATAATAAGAAATTTATTAGTAAATAAAGTAATGTGATGTCTGAGAAATTATTATTATACATAGCAAAAAAGAAATACAAAAAAATTAAAAAAAAAAAAAAAAGATGAGACAGGGATCTTAAGAAGTTTACACTTGAGTTAGAAGTGTAATTCAAATTTTGCAGATGTGCAAAGGTTGAATTGCAGCATCTGGAAACTAGGCATCTATGATTGAAGTGTTTAAGGCTATAAATCTGTTTAAGTAAACTGAATGCTGATAGCATCTTTACCCTTGCTTGGATGACACACATAAGAGGACATAACTTTAAATTGGTAAAGAATGCTTTTAGGATAAACATTATTATTATTTTTAATTATTATTATTAGCCATGTGGTGCAAAGGAAGCCTGAAGCTTATGCTACACCAGCCAAAAAATAAATTCTGAATTACCAAAAGAGAGAGAGAGAGAGAGAGAGAGAGAGAGGGAGAGAGAGAGAGAGAGAGAGAGAGAGAGAGAGAGAGAGAGAGAGAGAGAAGTAGAAGGAAATCACCAGAAAGAGAAGAATGATGAAGTTTAACATTGACAAATGTAAAGTACTACATATGGGAAACAGTAACCCCAGAGCAACGTATCAACTCTGCGGTACTACACTGACAGTGGTGGAGAATGAAAAGGACCTGGGGGTAATTGTGCAGGCAGATATGAAGTTCTCTGAGCAGTGCAGACGAGCTGCAAGAGTAGCTCATGGTGTCTTGTCAATGATATACAGGAATTTTTCTAGCAGGGATAAGGAGGTGATTATTCCCTTGTATAAGGCAATGGTTAGGCCACATCTTGAGTACTGTATACAGGTCTGGAGGCCTCATTTCAAGAAGGATGTAGAGCTGCTGGAACGGGTACAGAGAAGGGCAACAAGATTAGTGAATGGAACAAAGGGTTGCTCTTACGAAGACAGGCTTAAGTTTTGCAAATTACCGAGTCTGGAGACTAGGCACCGGCGAGGTGATCTGATAGAGGTGTATAAGGCTTTGAATGGTTTGAGCATGCTCAATGCCAATGGGATTCTTCATCTTGCTCAGAATAATCACCTCAGAGGGCATAAATTCAAATTGAGGAAGGACGGATGTCGGATAGATGTGCGGAAATTTGCCTTTGGCCAGCGGGAGGTTGGTTGGTGGAACCGACTTCCATCACTTGTTGTTGAAGTTGATAGCCTAAACAAATTTAAAGCTCAACTGGACAGGTATTTCGAACGAACGGAGGGGTGAAATGGGAGTGGGGTTTTTTTTTTTTTTTTTTGGCTGATGCTGAATAAGCTTGCTTTCTTGCATCATATGCCTCTACTAATGCTAATGCTAATATCCAGCTCCAGGCCCTGGAGAATTTGCCTTCAACCAGGGTAAGTGATTGTTGGAATAAACTATAAACTTCCACCTGGTACTATAGAAGTGGGTGGTTTTAATAAATTTAAAGGAGGAGTGAAGAAATTATTGGAAGAGCTATCCCTTCTAATAACCTGTTCTTCTATTAGATGGATAACTGAAGTGGGTAATTTTTTTTATGGCTGATACTGTATAAGCTTACTTCCTCTGCATCATTTTGCCAATACTAATACTGAAGAGAGAAAGAGCAATTAGAGACTAGTGAGTGATTTCTGTGGTGAGTAAGCTAATGGGGTCAGTAGAGTCATGGAAACAATAAGGGATCATCTCAACAAGAATGGACTCTTAAATGGATCAACAGCATGAAGTGATACCATCAGAACCTAATGCTTTCTTGGCATCAGGACTATTCAAAATTCTTCTGACATCCTGTTGACAGAAGATCAAAAGATGTATTGTGTGGAGTGTACCAGAAATGGTAGGAGGTGATTTATCAAGATCATCAATACACAAGTTAGAACGAAAGTGGGATGCTAGCAGGTCGGCTTTATCTTTAGCTGAGGTGGCAATAGAACCATCTGGTTTTTAGAGTTGGGAGAAGAGATGGGCAAAATTTGAGTCCAACAGCTTTGGCAAGAGACCAGAACACTCAACTACCATTTGGACAAGAAACAAGTTATTTGCTCTTAGCCTGTTCAACATCAAGTTTAGATTGATTAATAACTGCTTAAAACTGTTGCGAGATTTGCTGTAGGTAGAAAATGAACCTGTAGATTCGGATACAAGCCAACTGCGATATGCAACATTCTTATCTTGAACAGCCTTAACATGTTTATTGGAAAATGAAGGTAAAAGGACAAGATTTTAAGGTGGAATAAAGGATTTCATCCTTAGAAGAATAATTTCACTAAACGCAATCTGAGCAAACATTGACATCAGAAGATTTAAAACAGTAATCCAAACAAGAAAAAGAAGAAAGAAGTCACAGATCATCATACTTTGCATTCTTGTAATGCCAAAAAACATTAGGTTGAGAATATCCATGAGAGGAAGGCTCCATTGGAGAAGAGACCATCAGCAAGATGAGATCTGAGGTGGCTAGAAGGCCACTCATCTCGACCGTGCACTAATAAGGATTGTTTGTGAGGAAAAGATCAAGAGTGTTGGCTGAGTGGTTAGGATAGTCTGGGAATAAATACACAGGCTGTGTTAGGGTAACTAAAAGTAAGAACAGGTGCAGGTATACTTGCATGTACACCAATGCTAGAAGTATAGTAAATAAATTTAATGAATTTCAAGTGCTGATCAAGGCATCAAAGGCAGATATTGTTGGGATATCAGAGACATGGTGTCACACAGATATAAGAAGTGCAGAATTGGAATTTGGGGAGTACAATGTGAACAGAAAGGATAGATGGGATAGGAAGGGAGGAGGTGTTGTGCTGTTAGTTAAGAAACACAAAATCTAAGAACGTGCATCCAGTTGACATGGGTGGACAGTGCAATGTTGAGTCAGTTTGGTGTGACATAAGCACTGCACTGCGAAAGCAAAAATAAGAGATCAAAATTGAGTCGGAGTGTGTTATAGGCCTAATGACTCTGATGAGTACAATGAGCAGTTGTGCAGAGAAATAGAGTGGGCCAGTAAATCAGAATGTCTTGTAATGGGGTATTTTAACTTTTCAGATGCTGAATGAAACTTGTGGGTTGGTCACTTGCATGCTAGCAAGACCTTTGTGGATTTATTGGAGGTTGTTTTCTACAGCAACATGTTCAGGGGCAACCCAGAGGGAGTAATACTCTTGATCTGATTATCAGCAGTGATTATCCTGCATTAAGAATTTGCAGAAAAAGGAACCACTAGGTGACAGGGACCACAGTATACTGATGTGGGAGTTACTTAAAGATGTAACTACCATCAAGGGTAAAGGGAAGGGTTTTTATTTTCGTAAAGGTGACAGTGGTTTCAGACAGTTTTTAAATTCTATACAGTGGGATCAACTGATGATGTTATCAACAGTGAATTCTAAATGGGGAGCCTTCAGGCACTTGACCTTGGAGTCTATTAGGCCTTTCAGACCAACTAAGTAATACTGTTCAAGGTTCAGGCCTAAATGAATGTCAGATGAATTAATGAGGCTCATGACAGAGAACAAAAATGCATTGGATGCAGAAAAATTATCAGGTGACACAGAAGCCTATGATATAAGCTAGTCTGTAATCAAGTCACAAAGGAGGTTAGGCAGGCAAAGGCATATTACGAGAAATCTTTGGCAAAGGATGCAAAGAAAAACAGCAAACAGTTCTTTACTTACATAAACTCTAGAAGGAAGAGGATGAATCATATTGGCCCACTTAAATGTAGATGGTTCAAGTATTTTGCAAAAACATTCGCACATGAGGAGTTATTCAAGAAGGGGAATGTTCGTGTCGGACGGCACCTGGGACTGCTCCCATCTCCGCTCAAGAAGGGGAATGCAGAAGTTTATCAAACTCTACCAGGGAGCCAAGTGATTTTGTAATAACTGAGAGCAAAGTGGAGGAGAAATTGTTGAAGTTAAACATAAAAAAGGCATCTGGGGTGGATAGAATCTATCCAGTTACATTGAAGGAGGCAGCAATGGAAGTTAGCAAACCCTTAGCCATAATTATGAGAGCCTCCTTAGATTCAGGGGAGGTCCTCATGGACTGGAGATTTGAAAATGTATCCCCAATTAACAAAGGGGTTCAAAGAGTGACACAAATAATTATAGACCTGTTAGTTTAATTTCTGTTCTGAGGAAAATAATGGAGTCACTGGTTAAAGAGGTGATACAGGATCACCTAGACAAGACTGCAGTAACGGTTCAGACACAGCATTAGTTTGTTAAGGAGAGGTCTTGTCTGACAAATTTGATTGGATACTACTATGTGGTCACAAAAGAACTGGATGCAAAAAATAATTTTGATATCATATACTTGGATTTCAGGAAAGCTTTTGATACTATTGCACATGAAAGACTGCTGTACAAATTGGAGCTGTATGGCATTAAGTGCAAGTTGCTGCAATGGATAAGGGGATGGTTGAGTGGGAGACAGCAGAGAGTAGTAATAAAAGGACACTGCTCTACGTGGACTAATGTTATTAGTGGAGTCCTCCAAGGTTTGGTGCTGGGTCCATTGTTGTTTTGTGTATTTATCAATGATAATGATGATGGTATATCAGGCTTAATGTCCAAGTTTATAGATGATACAAAGGTTGGTAGGGTTGTTGACAGTAAAGACAGTATGCTACTGCAACAGGATCTAGAAAAGTTAGGCAGATGGACTGAGAAGTGGCAATTGAAGTTTAACGTTGACAAATGCAAAGTACTGCATATGGGTAGCAGTAACCCAAAAGAGAAACATACCAACTGTGTGTTACGACACTCAAAGAGTTGGAGAATTAAAATCCTGGGGGTGATTGTGCAGTCAGATATGAGGTTCTCTGAGCAGTGCAGACAGGCTGCCAGAGCAGCTCATGGAGTTTTGTCAATGATAGGAATTTTGCTAACAGAGACAAGGAGGTGATTATCCTTTGTATAAGGCAATGGTGAGGCCACACCTTAAGTACTGCATACAGGTCTGGAGGCCTCATTTTAGGAAGGATATAGAGTTGCTAGAATGAGTCAAGAAAAAGGCAACAAGATTTGTGAGAGGAACAAAGGGGTGCACTTACAAAGAAAGGCTCAAGTTCTGCAAGTTGCAGCATGTGGAGACTAAGCACCCACAATGTGATCTGATTGAGGTGTATAAGGCCTTGAATGGTTTGAGCAGGCTCAATGCTGACAAGATACTTTCGTTTGCTCAGACTAAGAACCTGAGGGGATATAGATTCAAATTGAGGAAAGACAGTTGTAGAATAGATGTGCAGAAGTTTACCTTTAGCCAGCGGGTAGTTGATTGCTGGAACAGACTTCCATCCATTGTTGTGGAAGTTGATAGCTTAAATAAATTTAAGGCTAGACAAACATTTGGAGTGACCGGATGTGTGAAATTTGAATGTTTTTTTTTTTTTTTTTTTTTAGCTGAAGCTGTATAAGCTTGCTTTCTTGCATCAAATTCCTCACCTAATGCTAATCTGTGGAAGATCATTATTAATTGCAAAAGCCTCAGCATCTCGACCAGCTGGATCCATGTGACTAGAAAACACAAGCCAGCTGGAGTTCTCTCTCTCTCCAATTACTTTTAAACACAGTTTATAAAAGATAACAGCCATTCCAATTCAGCTTCACAAATTGGAGGAGTTTCCAGATATTCACTGTAGTTTTGCAATCTGAACAAGTGATTTCAACAAGTACCAAATTCTCTGGATTTCAAAACAAGTTGAAATAAACCAAATAAATTGATATATAAATAGATGTAGAGAATATTATTGCATTAAAAAGTTAATAACAGGTTTTTAACTATGGATTTTTTACTTTCTTTTATATATATATATATATATATATTTTTTTTTTTTTTTTTTTTTTTTAAATTTTGACAACAATTAAAAAATTATTGAAAATAATGTTGGCAAACTGAATAATTTTACCTTACCACTGGGCAATAAACCGCACTGTAGATTCAAATTGAGTAAGGATGGTTGCAGCATTGATGTGTGGAAATTTGTCTTCGACTAGTAGGTAGTTGATTGTTAGCACAAACTTTCATTTGGTGTAGAAGTAGGTAGTTTGAATAAATTCAAGGAAGAACTAGACAATGAGAAATGTTATTTTTCTTTTGGCCAATGCTTTATAACAAACTTTCATCTGTTGTTGTGGAAGTCGATAGCTTAAATAGATTTAAGGAAGAACTGGACAACCTTTTGGAGTGAATGGATAGGCGAAATGCGAAGACTTTTTTTTTTTTGGCTGATGCCGTATAAGCTTGCTTTCTTGCATCATATGCCACTACTAATGCTACAGTTGAAATAAGTATAAATCAATATTTTAAAGTTATGTATAAAGTTTCAAAATTCCATGAAAATATTCATTGCAAAGAGTCTAGTCCTATGGTGAACACTACCTGCGGCCCACTAACATACAGCACACTCACTCATGTAAGAGTTAACTAGGACTAATTACAAATATAGTCTAAAAATGGCAACACTGCAAAATATAACATTTTGTACATGGGGAACAGAAACCCAGGACAACTTATAGACTGGGGTGGGAATGGGGTAAAGATGGGTTGGCATAAGGATTTAAGGGTTACAATACAAAGTCTTCCATGCAAGGCACCCAGTAAAGCACCATGTGCTTTTATCATTGCCTGTATACACCAATCAATGATTTATCAGTGTGGCATTAGAAGCAAATGCTGGGCCTGCTATTGATTTTAATATTTATTAATGACACTGATGAAGGCATATCATGCTTAATGTCAAAGTTTGCAGATGATACAAAAGGTTGATAGGGAAGTTAATGGCAGTAACCAGGATATGCTACTGCAACAAGACCTGGAAAAATATGACAGATGAGCTGAGAAGTGGCAGATGAAGTTTAACATTGACAAATTCAAGGATAGCAGTAATTTCAGAATAACATTCCAACTGTGTAATATCCCACTCAAGATAGTAGAGAATGAAAAAGACGAAGTAATTGTGCAGTCAGACATGAAGTTCTCTGGGCAGTGATGGACTGCGTAAGCTAAATGTTAAATTTAAAGTTAACACTGAAACTTCCTTGAAGCAACCATGGTGAAATGGAGGTCTGCCAACAAGGCCAAGAACATCACAACCAGACCAAATCCAATCACAGGAGTGAAATAATCGGAATAATGTGTGTGTGAGAGAGAGAGAGAGATGTTCTGACTGGTGAGGAGAATCATCCCTATGAAGAACAGCCCAGAAGATGTGGACTGCAAAATTGGCAGACACTTTTTTAGTGTGGGGGGATGGTATACCTGACTGAGGTATATAAGTTTCTGAAGAAAATGAATAAAATGAATGGGCTAAGTATATTCTTGATGGTGGGCGACAAGAACAAGAAAATATAGATATAAAACCATTGGGATAGCAGAAGACTTGATCTTACAAAGTTTTCCCTGCATGTTGTAGATAATTTTACCAAAGTGGCCAGATGGAGTGTCTGGCAAAGTTAAATGATGGGAATAATATGAGTGAATATGGGTTGTTGCTGTCGTTGTTATTTATTTATTATTGTTTTTCTCTCAGTGGCAGATGGAGATGAAGACCATTAACCCTGATTTGTTGCATGGGATCAATTTGACCCTACACACCTAACAGCAATTTGTCCTTCATCTAATCCATCCATACAGCTGAAACTATTAATGTCTGTTGTTGAAAATGGTTTCTTTGAATTGTTCACTGAAAATTCTAGAAATGTCTGTTAATTATAGCACAATATAAATAAAAATTCATGATTAAGTTAAACCTTATTATATGCACACGTTGACTGACACGTGTTATGAAGAGCTACTGATAGTAATTTTGCTTTATTTCCGGACACTTTCCTCAAATCGTTAACACTCTCTAGCTTCATGATATTGATGCATTGTCTGGAATAAAACTGTTTATGCACATAGTTCACATTTCATGGAGTGAGTGCTGCTGTTAGTGATGTGCTCTCCTCAAATCAAAGAAGTTTAAGGACAGGGTTTTTAAATTTGTATTTGCTCTCTGACAGGTCTAAAGGGAGTTTTAATTTTCAAAAATTAATCAAAATATGTTTTTAATTTAGAGCATGGATTTTTAACAGACTGGAAACGCCACCTTTCTGAACACAGACTAAGGTCTGTGTTCAGAAAAGGTGGCATAAAAAAAATGAACAATTTTGAATTAGTTTTTGCTGATTTTTCAAATTTTTGTGCAACCAATACAGGGTTAAATAGCATTAGCATTAGTTGAGGCATAAGATGCAAGAAAGCAAACTTATACAACATCAGCACCGGGGGAAAAAAAAAAAAAAAAAAAAACACCTTCCCATTTCTCCCATCCGGTAACTCCAAATGTTTGTCTAGTTCAGCCTTAAATTTGTTTAAGCTATCAACTTCCACAACAACAGATGGAAGTCTGTTCCAACAATCAACTACCTACCTGCTGGCTAAAGGCAAACTTCTGCACATCTATTCTACAACTGTCTTTCCTTAATTTGAATCTATACCTCCCTAAGATCCTTAGTCCGAGCAAGTGGAACTATCCCATCAGCACTGAGCCTGCTCAAACTATTCAAGGCCTTGTACGCCTCAATCAGATCACCTCGTAGGTGCCTAGTCTCCAGATGCTATAACTTGCACAATTTAAGCCTTTCTTCGTAAGCACATCCCCTTTGTTCCTCTCACCAATCTTGTTACCCTTCTCTGTACTCGTTCTAGCACCTCTACATCCTTCCTAAAATGAGGCCTCCAGACCTGTAAGCAGCACTCAATGTGAAATCTGACTGTTGCCTTATACAAGGGGACAGTCACCTCCTTGTCTCTGCTAGCAAAATTCCTATATATCATTGACAAAACTCCATGACCTGCTCTGGCAGCCCATCTGCACTGCTCAGAGAACTTCATATGTGACTGCACAATCACCCCTAGGATTTTATTCTCCAACTCTCTGAGTGTCATAACACAGAGTTGGTACGTTTTCTCTTTCGGGTTACTGCTACCCATATGCAGTACTTTGCATTTGTCAATGTTAAACTTCAGTTGCCACTTCTCAGTCCATCTGCCTAACTTTTCTAGATCCTGTTGCAGTAGCATACTGTCTTTAGTGTCATTAATATACTAGTATAGTTTTGGTATGAGTACAAATGACACTCACATTAACACTACAGACACTATGAGATCCATTTTCACCTATTTAACAGATTTTTTTTTAAACAGAAAACTTAGGAAAAATATTTGAAAGTTAATATGAATTACAGATGGATAAACAGTATTCTCTGAGTGTAAACAAACCAAAAAAACATATAGAGTTCTATGCAGGGTGGGTTTCAGAGTTGAGGATAGCCAAGTGCAAGATTTAATGTTGAGGATACTTGTCTTTCTCAATGGGCTCCCCTCTTTTTGGGTCCTTTTCCATGAGGAGACTGAGGTGTCCTCCTCCAAGGACTGGCAACAGTTCTATGTGTAGTCTTTATTTTTGAAATTGAATCTTAACTGTAGTAAATGGTAAATTCTTGATGTTAGAGTGGGGGAAGAAAATTATTTTCATTGAAAATATTGTAAATAATTATGTAATACATTTTCCCATTTATCCTTCCTACAGACCTTCTGTGACACTTAAAGGCCTCTTCAACAGGGGCTTAGATTAGCCAATTTCAGGAAAAGGGGGAAGGGGTCCCCTGCAAGTTATTCAAGGTTTTTTAGCCTACACAGCATGCAAATCAGCCCAGAAACACACACACACACTTGTGCAGTATGGCCTTGGATGCTGATTACATATATATAATAATAACCTCAGCCTGTATGTGTGAGTAGGGGGGGGGAGGAGAGGAGATTGGTAAAAAGCTTATAAAAATAATAAAAAATAAAATAAACTTACCTGTACTATTTTTGCAAGTTTTATCTAAACAGTTATATGGTGCTACACAAATCTGAATTTAAGTCAAGTACATAAATTTATCAAAAGATTTTCTACATCTAAATACATATCATTTCTGATGTGTGTAAATATTACGAGAAAGGGGTAATGACATAATGCATACGTCAAAACACCTTACGTCTCGTTATGCAATGTTTTCCTCTTTCCAATCAAGTACGAACGGAGGGCCGCCGGCTGTTACCAAGTTTCTTAGCCATATCTACATGAACAATTATGAGTATGTAAATGAATGATGAGATGAATAATGTACTGTTTCAGTTTGTCACACGTGTCGATAATGTCAGTTTCATACTTAATTATTAAAAACATGATTTTATTAACGTTCGATTTCGTAAAATTTTTCATCTCGATTCCTGAAAACGGTATAATATGATTATGCACAGCAAATATATGTACATTAGTGCAAAGCAAACATTAATTGTGTAGAACGCTATATTTCGAAAGAAAAGTGTAAAATCAGAAAAAGTAATATGTGCTCCGATAATCATCTTAGGTTAATAATGTAATTTATCTTAACAGGCATAGAGTTAGTTGAAACGGAAATTCTGCTATACTCGAATTTCCAAACGGGAATATATTGAAGAAATTTTGTTTCTAACACCGCTTTTTCCTATTTACAAAAAAAAAAAAAAAAAAAAAAATCCGAAAATAATAAGCTTCCCTGCAAAACACGATTAGTGAATATAAACACTACCTTCAATTAGACGTAACATGCACCAGCATCACCGGGAATATAATAAACGAACAATTCATCATGGTAACTTGCAAGAAGAAAAGTGTTGAAACATATTTTCTTTGATTGGACGTTGAATGTTAACTTGTCAAATATTAACTTACAATAACAGTGTCATTCTTGAACAGCATCTGACAAAACATTGTTCAGAACATCCGATTCAAGGACGTCAGGTGCGCTAGGAAACCATTGGCGCAGAGGATTACGTAAGTAAACTCGCATGCGGCCGATTGTTTAGTTGAACGCATCCAAAATATGACGCAACACGCAATGATCTCACATTCAACGAGGAACAGATAGAGGAAAGGCAAGAGAAATTATCAAACACTACACATATAACTGTAGTGATTGATCAAGTAGACCATTACACACGTTGCATAAATTACCTAATAATAAAAACAAATACCGGCTGCAAATGCGGATCTCAATTTCCTATAAACAAAAGAAACCTAAAAACAAAGGCTCGTGTAAATTTGAATGGTTTCAGCAAACTCAATGCTGATGAGATTTTTCCTCTTGGTCACACTATGAGAGGGCATAAATTCAAACTGAGGAAGGATGGCTGCACAATAGACGTGCAGAAGTTTGCCTTCAGCCAACGGGTGGCTGATTGCTGGAACATGCTTCCATCCGTTGTAGAAGTGAACAAAAATTTTTTTTTTTTTTTAAAATATGATATTAGGGTCCCTTGTAAATGATTACATCTACCCATATATTTATTTTGTCTGTAAATTGCGTGTGTTCTCTGGTCGATTTGCCTGTTTGCTAGATGAAAAAACCAGTAGGTAAAAAAACCATGCTATCTACCCCTGAGACCGACTAACTCAGCCACGGAGTGAAAAAAAGCCCACTAAGGTTCCTCTCGCTCATCGACGGGATTCAAACCCGGTGTGGGGAGAACGGTGACGATACCACTGTGCTACCTCGCAGACACTCCGAATAAATTCAAGGAAGAACTAGATGGACTATTAAAGAGGGTAGATAGGTGTTTTTTTTTTTTTTTTTTTTGGCTGACGCTGAATCACTACTATTACTAAATAATAAATGACATATTACATTGACATTGGACTGTCAATATTTTGTACATACAGTATTTAGAGATGGTTAAATCACGTTTCTCAATCACAAGTTAAGAGACAATTCTTTCATTTGTTTTCATCTTAGAGGCTCTCCTTACGAAAATTACAGGTGCCCGTAACTGTGTTTTTAACTGACAATAAAGAGCTAGTTGCAATTTATGTTCTGTGTACGAATCCAACACAAACAATGCGCAGCCACTAAATACTGTAGTTGTGCAGGATTGTAACAAGTTAGTTATTGTTAGTAGTGCGTTACATTTCACATGCAGTAGCAAATAGTAATAACTCACGATTTATAACAAAAAAAAAAAAAAAAAAAGAAAGAAAAACAGACTTTTATACAGAAACCGAGGAGTTTAGATTTTGCGCTTTCGTTATATTATCCATTCATTCCTCCAATCAGCGCACGACAGCATAATATCCAGTGCTTCAGCTACAAAAAAAACTATTATATTAGGGCCACCTATTATTTCTAATATATACCCATATAGGTATTTTGTCTGTAAATTAGCCTATGTAATAATACTATTATTATTACTAATAATAATAAGGAGCGCGATTAGTCCAGAGGTTCCGACGCCGGACCACCAAATCATGGATTCGGCTTTGAATCCCACAGCGGTGGATCGCAAAACTCGCTTCATTGGACCTACCTCCCAAAAGGTGAATAAACAGCTGAAGCGAAGAGTGCGGCAATTTGGTGTTGTTCGAAAACTAACAATCATTACTGGATGCGAAAAGTTAAAACAGGTCCACCTCCACATCTGGATGAAAATGTCTGTAGCACAGTATTATCGTCATCGTCTTCAGTACCGGGTGGAAAAGGCCCGAATTCGAATCCTGTCGTTGACGCGAGGAACGTTTATTGGCTTTTCTTCACTCCATGGCTGAATTAGCCAGTCTCAGGCGCAGATAGCAAGGTTTTCTCCCCGGAACGTGGGGTTTTTCATCCAGAAAAATAGGGGGGAAAATAATATATATATATATATATATATATATATATATATATATATATATATATATATATATATATATATATATATATATATATATATATATATATATATATATATATATATATATATATATATATGGATAAAGACGAGAAGTAGAAATATTGAATATACTGCATCAAGTGTAGCGCAGGATAAAGCCACTCGAGTTCAGGCCTTAGACAGAGGGATCGGTTCCAGAAATTGGGGACCAGTCTCCCGCAGAGGGAATGGCGCTGTCTCCCATATGGCTACCACAAATGAAGGGCAAGCCCTCCCATATGGCTACCACAAATGAAGGGCAAGCCCATACAGCCCAACCCACTGGAAGTGCAAGCCCAAAGAGCCTGACCCACTGGAAGTGCTTCTTGCGCAACTGCTCTAGTGACCATCCAGGAGGGAAGAAGAAGACAATGCATGAAACGGAGCATCGAAAAGAATACGTTCATCATGCAAGCATATTACGAAGCAACGAAATCAGAAACAAATATGACAATGTACAGGACGAAACTACACATAAAGTTGTTGGAACGATTCCCGACTGCTCAGGTCACCGAATAGCAGACCAGAGATGGATCATTGTCAAGAGGAACCTGATAGCTCCTGCAATCTTGTACAAAATCAAGCAGAAAGTGAGCGACTAACTACAAACAATAATGAATACGGAAATAACGGAACCAGAACTGGAGGAGACACAGCATGAACAAGAACTACAACCCAGAGCAACCGAAGTGCAAAGAGACAAGATCGCGATTTTGAGAAGAGAAGAACAGTAGAAGAAAGCGCTAGCAGAATTCGAGGGAATAACCCCACAAATACCCACACTATACCGAAGCAGCAACACAACATAATTCTTTAGCCAGTCACAGACCACCTCAATACGTGAACAATACCAGATTATCTCAACAACAATGAAGTAACACTAGACACCATCCAAACAGCTACGAGTATTTACTGTGCCGCTGTAGCAGCCACTAGGAAGGGAAACTAGAGAACAAAACGCAAAGACAAGGAACTACCAGACTAGGAAAGCCTTCTTTCCTAGGCTGGTAGTTCCTTGTCTTTGCGTTTTGTATTATGTTCTCTAGTTTCGCTTCCGTTCTTCAGCAGAAGAGACAAGAGTGAAGATAGGCCAACTTCCCAGTATACAGTTGGAATAACAGAAGCAATAAGCTGATTTGAAAAGTGAAGGCCATTCTCAAGAAAGACAACATCCACAACAAACACGAGACCTATAATCAGATGATCGAAGAATACTATGACACCCAGAAGCTGAATCTCCTGGCACTCAGCAAGACTCCTTTGCCGTTACAGAGAGAGCAGTCCAGAGGAAAACAGACAGCAAGATATTTGGATAATCCAGAGAGCCTCCTACAGGAAAATCGGACAAGAGAAGAAAGGAAACGAACACCCCAACCAGAAGGTATTTGAGGAGTTCTGGTGAAACTTGTGGAGCACTAGAGTTAGCAATAACGACTTTGGCTAGATCTAGAAAGGAAAAAAACCAAGAACTTAAAAGAGATTACAGAATGGGAGATTGGAGCGGAAGAGTACAACAATCGATCATGAAATGCCACAATTTGCGAATCCCAGGAATGGATAAAATCCATAACTACTGCTAGAAGAAATTCAACTGCACACACAGGCATATAGCAAAGCAGTTCGTCTAAATAATAAGGCACCCCTGACACAATTTCAGAGTCTCAGACTCAAGGAATCGCTTACCTGAAATCTAAGGACAAAGACACTACAAACTCAGCAAAGTAAAGACCAATCACCTGTCTCTCAACAATATACAAGATTCTGACGAGATACATAATAAGAAGATATCAAACCATTTGGGGAGCCTGAATATCGTTGGCTGAGCAGCATAAGTGATGTTGGCAGATGAGTAGAGGATGCAAAGAGCAATTGATCATTGATGCAACAGTTATGGAGCAAGCCTACAAGAAGTACCACAACCTGTACATGGCTTAATCGACTACTGCAATAGCTTCGACTCCATGGCCCACAGCTAGCTGCCACAGACACTGAAGATCTACAAAGTTAACCTGACACTGACATACTTCCCAGGACATTGTGACTGTCTTGTTCGATGCGGGTTGTGTTAATTAGTGCTCTTAAAAGTGTGTTTTTTAAAGTGGTGCCAATTTATCATTTTGGATTAAATTCAAGTCGAAGTGGATCTATTTGGTTCGGTGAGTCGACTGATGTTTATTTTATGCCTAACTTCTAAGGCGTTCTCCAGTTATGAACGACTTTAAATCTTCACCCTTATCGTTCATTCACGGTTCACGGCTCGTTCATAATGGCTACGCCCTATTGGTCCGGCCGTTGTTTTTAACTCTCATTCTTTGCCATAGTTTTAGACCACTTATCTTTTAGAGAGTTATGGATACCCTAATTAATTTCATATCAGCTGATACTGATTTTAGTGAAATTGTGTTGATTGCTATGATTTGAGGAATATATTGTTTTGGCGCGAATAATTTTGTCCTTTCTTCTTCGGCCACTTTGTTTGAAATAACAAATCACGAGACCTCCAGGGCGATCGGCTATTGGTTCTCCTGAAGCCAGGAACTTAAGTTAGAACTTTTAATTAGGAACATTTATTTATTAATTATGATGTCAGTAGTAATTAATACTGATTGTCTATTTAGTTAATTAATATGTGGTTATTCATTTTGGAACATACTATTCACATAGCTTTTGAAGGGGACTCTCTTTTATTGTGCATTGATACATCTGACTACTGATCCTCGGGTGACGTTAGCAATCCTCTGTCGCCCAAGAATACAATATGCAAATTTTCCCCCATCTCTTTCAGCGCCCCCTACCGACAAGAGTTGGAACCTCATCTTTTCAGTTAATTATTTAAATTCTTCACTAGCCATTTCTGGATTTTTAACTAAAATTCAGTAGAACCATTCACCCCCTGATAGTTGAAAATAATGAAAATACTGAAAGTTCACAGCGTGAGGTTAGCACGTCTGAGAGAGACGAATAATTCACTGCTTCTTAGAGTATCTGGCAAATCCTCCTCCAAGAGAAAGAAGTCCAAGGGACAGTCCAGAGCTTGTCCTCTGTGCTCCTCTTGCTCTCCACTTCCCGCACAGATGAATAATATTTGTATATCACCTTTCATTGACCATAATTACTCAGCTTCCACCTTGGACCAAAGAATCTCTACACCAATAGCTGCCTCCATCCTCGAATCGATGGCAAACTCCACCTCAACTGCAGCCTTACCTGCAGCTCCAAACACTCATGTAGCTGCTGCTTCTGAGACGCAAAACTCCTCAGGTGCTCACCAAACTCCATAAGCTCTGCCACTTCAAACTGCCCCAGCAGATTTCTTGGCTGCACAACTACCGTCTGCTCTGGACCAAGTGGTCTCATCTGGGATCCCACCATCCAGTATGCTTACCATTCCTGCACCACCTGTTCTGGCTGGCCTCTTTAATGAGGGAGACACCACCTCCTTCCATCAGATCATCTCAGTCTTGCACAGGAACTTGGTGGCACTCCTCAACCAAGACTCCATAAGATTCACCAAAGCCACTGGAAACTCTGTCCAGGAGCTTTGGACAAGCCTAGAAACAATCACAACAGCTCTTCTAATCGAGAATGAGAAGCTAAAAGCTGTCAACGAAGAAATCAAGACAAGGTCTACAATACTGGAAAAGGCCTTAGACATCTGCGCTAAGCTTCCACAGTCTTCACCCGAGAGGGAACTGGGCCTAACCACAGAACCTGAATCATCTACAGTGCCCTCTTATGTCGGTGCTGTACATAAGAACCTTCCAACCTCTAAACTGGGTGCCTCCATCCAAGGGCATCCACCACAGACCAGTCAGCAAAACCCCCATCATATAAGAAAGAGAACCCTGATAAAACAGCAGAATCTGGTCGTTAACAGACCCATTAACTCCAAAGAATCACATACAAGTGAATAAATCAAGACCAAACAGAGTTGAAAGATGATCTCAAAACTACGAAAATAAAAGCAGTAAGAAAAACTAGAAATACAGGCATAGTGATCGAAACGGAAACTAAAAAAGAAGCTAACAAAATTATGACCAATGCAAAAATAATGACAATGGGTCTAAAGGCAGAGGCGCCAAAAAAGTTGGGGCCCTCTATCATCATTTTTGACCTCAGTGACAACCTGACCCCGCAGCAACTCACTGAGGAACTATACTGTAGGAACTTGCAGGAGTACTTCCCAGACTTAGAGGCAGATGCCTTAATCACACCTAAATACTCAAAAAAAGTCAAAGGAGGAGGAGGCAAAAACTGGATTGTTCAAATCAACCTAATCGCCTGGAAGGTCCTTAACAATCAAGCAAGGGTCTACATAAACTGGGGCAGCCACCGCTTTCGCGAACATGTGGCTGTGCCTAAATGCTTCGCGAAAGCGGTGCATTTAGGCACACTGTTGTAGGTTCGGCCACACCACACACACTTGTATCCAGACAGTGCCAACGTGCGGCCATTGTGCTGAAAAAGGCCACGAATTTAGCAGCTGTCCTAACAAAACCAAAGATCCTATTTGTGTGAACTTTAAAAGTTTCAAAATCGACTCAGCACATTCCATCAGAGACAGAATATGTCCAACATATATAAAAGCCAAGGATCAGCACCAACAACGGATCGATTATGGGGAGACACCTTAAAAAATTTAACTTCGAAGAGGTAAAAATAATGCAAATTAACGCGCAGCGGGCCCGGGCTGTGGTCGGACAAATCAGGATTCGGGCAGAAGAGGACAACACGGATGTAATTATCCTGCAAGAGCCGTACACCCATAAGAACCAGGTCAGAGGGTATCCCTTGACCTACAAAGTCATCCAGGTGGAAGGGGAAACCCCCTGGGCAGCAACAGCTGTAAGAAACCCTGACATCACAGCCACAAAGATAACACAACTTTGCACAGCCTGGGCCGTATGTGCCCACATTATTACAGCGCTTGGAAACTTTTACGTCGTTGCCCTATACTGCCGTCCAGGAGAAGATATTATCAGGGCTATAAGATACCTTCAAAGTGTACTAAATACTCTTCCTGGAGGGAGAATTATCGTTGGGGCAGATGTAAACTGCAGGTCTCCCGCGTGGTACAGCACAACACCAGACCGTCGAGGAGCAACAAACGGCCAAAGACTGGAGAACTACCTGGGTAACTCCCCTTTCGGAATCTTCAATCAGCCAAACAACCTCCCCACTTTCAGCAGCACCCTTTGGGAAGCCACCATTGACATTTCTCTTGCTACAAGAAACACAGCCAGCTATATCTCCGACTGGAAGGTCCAAGATGATTGGACGACCTCGGACCACCGAGCCATTACATTCAGGATCACAAAAAACTGTAATAGACAACCAATTTCCAGAGTAATGCAACATAGATATGCAATAGAAAAAAAAAAACTGGGACACGTTCAGGGATGCCCTGCTGGAAATGGTGGGAAAACAGCAGCAGAAACTCAGGCAAACTCAAAATCCAAACCTTCTTCAAAAATAGATTACCACCCTATTAACACAAGTCTGCAATGCCACAATTAAAAGGAAAAAACCTTCTCCGGGAGCGGTGCCCTGGTGGAATGAGGAGCTTCGAAGGATGAGAAAGGAGGTACAAGCCAAACGAAAAGCGTTCCAAAGGGCGAGAAGATCTTGGCCTGATGTGGAGGTCGAAGAACTTAAACAAGTATATCGAACAGCAAGAAACATGTATACGGAAAGAATAAAGAAATCAAAGCAGCAATCCTGGGAGCAACTTGTCTCTTACACGGGAAATTCTGACCCCTGGGGGGTGGTGTACAAAATCACCACAAACAAACTCCCCAGGGGGGAAGTGAACACCGCTACAGAAACCCCGCAGGGAAACCTAACCACCACCTGGAGGGACTCAGTCTGAAACATCCTAAACAACGTTTTTCCTCCAAACATTAATCCAACAACAATTGAGCAGCATGAGAGCTGCTGAGAAAATGAAACCTATTGGACTGGACAAGTTGAACCGCAGTTCACACAGGAAGAACTCCTAGCCGCAGCAGCTCTTATCAAAGGGAAAAAATGTCCAGGGCCTGACTTGTTCGAGCCTGAGATTGTGAAGAAGGTTGTGGAGCTTTCCCCGGAGCTATTGCTGCACCTATTCAATCTCTGCCTACATACTAGCACCTTCCCTGATGACTGGAAAGTTGCAAATATGAAACTTATCCTTAAAAATCCGACAAAACCACCACATCTACCAAGTTCGTACAGGCCCATAGCCCTATTGTCCGTATGCAGCAAGCTCCTAGAGCGTCTCCTCCATGTACGGATCCAAAGCCACTATGAGAAAGCAAACCTAATATCTCCAAACCAATATGGTTTCAGACCAGGGCGTTCCACGGTTGATGCTCTACAGGCACTGCTCACTGAGGCCCGCCAAGCAGACAGAAAATACTTCCTGATGATTACAATTGATTTCGGGGGAGCGTTCGACACCCTTTGGTGGCCGAGCGTCCTCCGCAGACTCAGGCAAGCAAATGTACCGGACAATTTGTTCAATATCATCAAAAGCTACCTCTCAAATAGGGTAATCACAGTAAATGCACCTTATCAGAAGCTCACAAGACGGATACACCGTGGCTGCTCGGTCCTGGGGCCGACCTTATGGAACATGGTGATGGACGAATTTCTATGCCTTGACCTCGGGGAGGTTCGTTCACAAGCCTTTGCTGGTGACCTCATGCTGATGGTGACTGCAAATTCCAGGGCCCAGCTTGAGACCTTGGCAAACCATGCACTCCAAATCCTCCAGGACTGGGCAAAAAGACACTGCTTGACCATATCACCATCAAAAACAAACTCTCTGCTTCTTAAAGGAACTCTCTGTATTACAAGACCACCACAGATTAAAATTGGAAACAAGACCATAAAGTTGTCAGAGCAACTGAAATATCTTGGCATAGTACTAGATAGAAAACTCTCCTTCCAAGCTCATCTCAAATACATCAGAACCAAAGTGAGAAACTATACTGCCATGGTTGCTAGGATATCCCGTCGGGACTGGGGTCTCAGCAAGTGAACCCTCTCGTTGTATTACAAGGCTATCTTCATCCCTGTGATTACGTATGCAGCCGGAATTTGGTTTGGCAAGGCTACGACTGCAGTAAACAGACGAATCCTGGATTCCACTCAACGCACGGTCCTGCTCTCCATCTCTCGTGCCTGCTGCACTGTGAGTACTCACACCCTCCAGGTGGGGGCCCTCCCCCTCGACCTGGAGGTGGTGAGAAATGGAATGTTGTATCATCTGTCTAAGGGCGTGTCTCAGACCTGCTTGGGATTCGAGCTGAATCTTACCAACAACCAAAAATTTGAGAAGAGGAGACTTCAAGCACACATGCAGTGGGTGTGGCAGGACCGCTGGACAAATTCAACCAAGGGGGGAAATCACCAGGAGATTCATCCCAGATGTTAGCAGAATCTATCCAAAATCCCCATTATGGTTTTCTCCAGGCCTGTATGCCACGTATTTGCTTACTGGCCATGGTTCAATAAAGGCAAAACTAACAACCTTTGGCCTAGAAGAGGACCCAACATGCGCCTGTGGAGGAATTGAGGACTGGGATCACCTCATGCACGAGTGCCCCCTCTACGATGACCTCCGCTGCCAGCTTATCACAAAGCTGACTTATATACCAAAAGGCAAAGAAAACCACTTACTGGATACTAAGGAAGAGTATCAAGCTCTCACCAACTATGCACAGCAGCTTTTCTTGAGGAGAAGACAACTAATTGCAGCAACATGATAACCCTCTACTAAATGAACCCAGGGACCCTGATGGAACTGGATCCAGGCAGCTAAACTTGACCAGCATTACCATCATTGGTGTGAACTACTATACATTCTCCAAAATGTCACCCACCAAAGATAACTACCAAATAACTACCTTTGAATAGAGACAACCCACAAATTAAGACAGTCTAAGAAAGACAAAAGGTTCTTATACTTCTGGACTTGTCTCTCATGGATGTGACCAATAAGACAATCTCCTAGATAAAGACTGACAACGCCACCGGCATGCCATTAGATGTCAACTTCTTTTCTTGGCCAACTAGCATTCCGAACCATGTACCCTGACTTGGTTCACTTTAATACCCCCTCCCCTGGTAGGGAGAGGGAGGGGATGGGTTTCTGTCGCCTCCCCCTCCCTGCTACCCCCTTTTTTCTCCTGGTGGGGCCAGTCCCCACTAACCTTTCTGGGGTTGCCTTCCCTATCATCCCCATATTTCTATCTGTCCCCCCCCCTTCCTCAGTCCTCACCCCTACTCTAACTGAATATGCATTTTATTCTATTTATTTTTTATTTTATTATAATTATTATTATTTTTATTTGTTTATTATATTTTATTTATTTATTTATTTATTTATTTATATTATTATTATTATTAATTTATTTATTTTATTTATTTATTTATTTATTTATTTTTATTTATTTATTTATTTATTTATTTATTTTATTTATTATTTATTATTATTTTTTTATTTATTTATTATTATTATTTTTTTATTTATTTATTATTTTTTTTTAGGCCCTTGCCACTGAAATCTTAGGAAATTAGGTGGCAGGGCCTGCCAGAGTAATTACTTCTAATGTGATCCCTCTATGTCTGACCTGCCTCCTCGGGGTTAAGTGTGGGCAACGGGGAGGGTCCCACTAGGGGCCCAACGGCTAAAAGGTCAGAGGAACAACACAACATGACACTACACAACATAAACATGTACCTTACACTTTTTAAAATCTCTGGCCTTCACAGTGTTCTGTGTTTCACAAACAGAGTACACAACACGGAGATGGGGGAAACCCCTTGGGCCGTTAGACAATGAACACTTTACACTTTTACACTTTGACATACTTCCCAGAAGCAACCATGGATAAATGAACGATCACCATCAAGGTCGAGAACAACACGGCCAGACCAATACCATCAGTAGAGGAATCTTCCAGGGAAATTCTTTCAGCACAATATGGTTCCCTCTAGCACTCAACCTACTCTCCACACTGCTTAATAACAGCAAATACGGATATACCCTAAAAAAAAAAAGGGAGAAATACCCTGTACACCCTCTCTAGCCTGATGTACACGAATGGAATTAAACTGTCATTCATGTACATCAGCAACTCAGAATCAACTCCAACAGCTATTCCGGATCACCAAAGAATCCAGCACGGACATCAGAATGCAATTTGGCCTAACAAATTCAGACTGATGACCAAGTAAGAGTTTGAGAATGAGGGTAGCCTGTGAAGAGGTAGCTTATTGCCGCTCCTGGAACAGAGAAGTTTTTTCTGATTTCTTTTCTGTTTTATTAGCTTAAATTGGCATATTAACTTATTTTCTAGAGTAGCTTTATATTCCTAGTTACGATACTTAGTTTAAAGTTTAACTTAGAGATTTTGTAGGTGTTACTTAGTATCGGTAACGGTATCAAATCCACGTGTTACAAATTGCAGCTCCGTTGAACGAGAGGTTTTTTTTTAACCATATTTAGCCGATTTATTAACCAATTGTTATATCAAATTATTTTCTGTAAGTAGCCAGTCAGGATCCTTAGTTTATTCTTAAATGAGACAGCTAGATTTGGAAGTTAATCGATACATAAGTGTGGGTAGATTTACCGTTCGTAAGTTTCCGCCATTGTTACGCGATACAAAATATCTCGAACTAGATAGCATAAGCTTAGTATAGTTTAGTACATAATATAATATTGTCAATTAATCAGTAAATATATTAATCTTGTTGAACTTCATTGTCAATTAAATTGTACTTTTCACTATATACATATAACGACTTAGATTATATAACATAAATAATTACCAAAAATAAATAATTAATACTTAACTTGATACGGAAGTTATATAAAGGGATTTCGTAGATAACACTCGGTACTGAAACATAAAAATAGGGTTATAACTGTGTTGGGATACAAGTTTAGGGTTTTAATTTTGTACTGAAATTGAAATTTTATTGAAATTAAATCGAAATCATGACTCAGACCAGAGCAGCAAAGCAAAAGGCTCAAGCTAATGGGAGTGCTGTGGCTCAGGGTAGAACTGAGGGGGGGACAGTTGCCCTCTGAATCATAGCCTTTTAAAAGGTACTATTTGCTTGATGTTTGTGGACAGTCAGGTACGTGACATGATACTGCCATGGGGGTTGTCCTTGAATGTGCGCGATGCAAGGAGTGTAAGGAAATCAGGCGATAACTCAGCGTTGTTATGGGCCTATATGAGAGCTTCAAGGACAGGGTGGATGCCCTCGAAGGATTAAAAGTGAGGGGCCTATCAAGCTCTCAGCTGCCCACACCAACGCCAGAGCTTGCACTTGGGCATCACGCAACACAGCGGCAACCCCCAAGGCAGAATGCGCTGGTCCCAAAGGGACTAGTAGTTGTTGGTGACTATTGTCAGGGAAACAGGAAACATGCTTTGTAAAAAGGATAGGTGGAACAGGACCAGGGTATGTCTACGAGGAGCAAAGGTTGATGACGTTCAAGAGCGGATATCATCTTTTAATGGCACAAAAGGTGACATAGTTGTACACGTTGGCACTAATGATATTAAGAGTAGGAGACCGGCGGAATTACTTAACACGTACAGGTCACTGTTGAAAAAAAGCCGAGAATTACGGTTGAATTTGAAAGTGTCTGCAATTCTAGCCAGACACGATAGGAGGGAGTATAGGATGAGAG
Organism: Mastigoproctus giganteus; assembly: GCF_048544385.1. Classification (NCBI taxonomy): domain Eukaryota; kingdom Metazoa; phylum Arthropoda; class Arachnida; order Uropygi; family Thelyphonidae; genus Mastigoproctus; species Mastigoproctus giganteus. The sequence continues at coordinate 8,294,210 of NW_028328292.1, read as the reverse complement.
CCCTGTCAATCAATTCGGCCCTGGAAAGATTGTGTAAGGCTCAAGGGGTAGAATTTTTTTTTCAGCCTGGTCTGTACTTGTTAAGAGGAAAGACTGCTTCTACAGGGATAGGATACACTTAAATGGAAAGGGTGCAAGAATGTTTGCTGATGCTATCAAGGCAGTGTTAGGTGAGTCGAAAAACTGCTAGATTCAGGGGATACAAGGACTAATAGATTAACAGTAGCCACTGGCAGAGGTGAAAGTGATTCTTGCACTGCTTCTATTGGATGAGCAGCAGCTTGGAAAATAAGATGCAGGATATTTCAGAGACTGCTGGGAATCATTGGGGTACAAGTAAACATATGGGTTGTGTTAGGGTAGCTAAGAAAAAGAACAGGTGCATGTATACTTGCGTGTATACCAACGCTAGGAGTTTGGTAAATAAATTTGATGAATTTGAGGTATTGCTCAAAGCATCAAAGGCGGATATTGTTGGGATATCTGAGACGTGGTGTCACACAGATATAAGTAATGCAGAACTGGAATTTGGGGAGTACAACGTCTACAGAAAGGATAGACAGGATAGGATGGGAGGAGGGGTTATGCTATTAGTTAAGAAACATAAAATCCAAGGAAGTGAAGCCAGTCGAGATCGCTGGACAGTGTAGTGTCGAGTCAGTTTTGTGTGACATAAGCATTGGGAGATCAAAATTGAGAGTAGGAGTGTGCTATAGGCCTAATGACTCTGATGAGTATAATAGGAAACTGTACAGGGAAATAGAGTGGGCCAGTAAATCAAACAGTCTTATAATGGGGGATTTTAATTTGCGAGATATTGACTGGAATTTGTGGATTGGTCACTCACACACTAGCAAGGCTTTTGTGGATTTATTGGATGATTGTTTTCTAAATCAGCATGTTCGGGAGGCAACTAGAGGGAGTTATACTCTTGATTGGATTATGTGAAAAATATTTTCACTTTTCAGCCCTTTCGCTTACTTTCAAGAAGTAATTTTGCCTAATAGTGCCTGATATTTTTTTTTCACGGTCTGTACAACGAACATAGCGTCACTAGACAGAGCTAAGCTTTTACTTTCGATTTCAAACACCCCAGGGGTGCGCTCGCCGTAATGCTACACTCGTGACGTCACCTGTTCTCCGGTGTAACTCCGTGCATGGTACAGTATCCATTTAATTCTTCGCCCCCACATAGTTGACTCGTGAGAATAAGACAATTCTTGGGGAGCGCAGTTGAGGGGAAGCGGAGGATATATTTGAAAGGGGACACAGACACACAGACAGTTATCTTTGAGCAAGACATGACTGAAAGAAAGAGTAGTGATAGTTTTGGCCGATTTTTGTCATTGTGTAAAGAAGAGGTAAATTAATGATTACGAGGGAAAAGATGAGAAAAGAACTATATTGATGTCTGGAACAGATTTCCCCCCCCCCCACCGAGGCGTTGCAGAATATTTTCGGGTAAGACAACCCTTATTGTTTAATAACAAACTGTATTAAATCATCCAAAAGCCGAACCTATTACCTGCATACGTTTTAATGCATTTATAAGACAACTTTCCTCACATAAATATATATAAATATACCCCGACAGTTGTATTATTTTCTTAGAACTCAGTTTAATTGATAATGCAACTTACTAATTTAATTGTCGAATATTAATTACACTATTAAGTTAATATAATTCCCTGTTCTAGTATTTGAACAAGGTTATGTTATGACAAACACAAAGAATTTTGTACTTGATAGAGAATTAGTGTAAAAGTCACATGAAGAACATTACAAAATTATAATATTGCTAAAACAAGATACTGCTTGTATCCAGTTAGTTTGCTTAACAATTACATACCAATTAATCTAACTTATGTACCAATTATATTGTACTCATTTGTATACATATATGTTAAATAAACCCTTTTTGTTGGTTAATATTTATGTCGTGATCATTCTTTTTAAATACATGCAAATCACTAACTATCATTTTGTTAAGAATCATTAATTGCGGCATTTCGGGTCAGCCCTTAGCTAAGAGGTGTCCTGGGATGAAAAACACACGCGTCTAGATGTTGCCATTTGCTCTTTACTTCTCAGAGTAAATGTAGAACACTAGATATATTTGTCCTAACTTAAACTGCTAGAGAGATCACTTAAAACCAGAACTTCTGGAATCACATAATATTGTGCGGTCTTGCTGTAGCGAGTGGTTCACGAGTACATTGATAGGCAAGCGCATAATATAACGCAAAAGCCTGTGGAACACGATTATCAGTAGTGATTCTTCACTAGGTGGCAGTGATCACAGTGTGCTGAAGTGGGATTTACTCAAGGAGGTAACTACCATCAGGGGTAAAGGGAAGGGTTATTGCTTTCGTAAAGGCGACTACGATGGTCTGAGACAGTATTTAAATTCTATACAGTGGGACCAACTGATGATGTTACCAACAGTAAACTCAAAATGGGAAGCATTCAAAGAACTTATCTTGGAAACTACTACGCTTTACATACCAAGTAAGAAATATTGTTCAAGGTTCAGGCCTAAATGGATGTCAGATGAATTAATGAGACATGGCAGAGAAGAAAAATGCATGGGATACATAAAAATTAACACGTGACACAGAAGCCTATGATAGATATAATTTGATCTGTAACCAAGTTACAAAGGAGGTTAGGCAGGCGAAGGAAGAATACGAGAAATCTTTGGCAAGGGAAAACGAAAACAGCAAGAAAAGGAAGGGAATGAATCACATTGGTCCACTTGATATCGATGGTTCAACTGTTCATGATCCTGCTCAGGTAGCTAACAAACTAAATCAATATTTTGCAACTACATTCACACATGAGGAGTTATTCAGCAAGGGAAATACCATAGATGAAATAAACACTAGCAGACAAGAAAGACAAGAAAGGCACCTGGGCTGGATGGGATCTATCCAGTTATATTAAAGGAGGCAGCAAAGGAAGTAAGCAATCCGTTAGCCCTAATTATGAGAGATTCCTTGGACTCAGGGGAGGTACCACAGACTGGAGATGTTCAAATGTAACCCCAATTCACAAAGGAGGCTCAAAGGCTAACACAAGTAATTATAGGCCTGTGAGTTTAACATCCGTTCCAGGAAAATTAATGGAAGCACTGGTTAAAGAAGCACTGCAGGATCATCTTGACAAGAATTCAGTTATAGCTCAGACACAGCATGGTTTTGTTAAGGGAAGGTCTTGCCTGATCAATTTGATTGGATACTATGATGTAGTGACAAAAGATTGGATGCAGGGAATAACTTTGATGTTATATATTTGGATCTTAGAAAGGCTTTTGATACTGTTGCACATGGCAGACTGCTGCAAATTGGAGCAGTGTGGCATAGGTGGCAAATTGTTGCAATAGATAAAGGTGACAAATTGTTGCAATAGATTCCCTACTATCCGGGCCTGTCAGATCGCATTGCGAGGATGCTTCGCGACTTTCAGACACGCTGTGTGCAGCTTCCGGGCCGGAGGTTGCACACAGTAGTGTCACAGGTCAAAGACCCCATTACTAGGGATTCTAGTAGTGGGGTCGTGTATGAGATCACATGCCCGGATTGTGGGGAATGTTACGTGGGGGAGACAGGACGGCGTCTCAAGGACCGTCTGGGAGAACATTCACGAGATACGGACCGCAGAGCTCAATAAATCCGCCATTGCCGAGCACTATTGGGAAAAACAACACCAGATTTCCCCCGACAACGCTGTCGTCCTTGACCGGGCGCATAGATTCTGGGACCGCAAGTGGCTGGAAAGTCTGTGGATTGGATCCTCTGGTAACAATAGTATAAACAGAGACAGGGGAGTTAGGCTTCACCCCCTTTTTGAGGCGGTGGTTTTGACAAGAGACAAACGTTTTAATTTTCCACGTGTCCAGTCCACTTCCGGTTCCGGTACAAGTGAAAGGAATGCTGAGTATGCGCCTGGTCATCCACGTGTGCCGTGAACTTGGTATTTAAGGATGTGTCATTTAAGTCTCACTATTACTGAGGAAGGAGGAAGACACCTCCGAAAGCTCTAGTGTTTTTTATCGTCTTTTTATCGCTTTTATATTTATATTTTAATGCATTTTAACTTATTTACTTATTTTACTTTTGTTATAGTTTAGTTTTTTGTAAATGACTAAAAGTTTTTTGTAAATATTATTTTACAGTCTTTTCTATCATTTTATTTTATTTTATTTCATTATTCAACCAGTCATAAACGGTTGGTGTGTGTGTTTAAAATTGATAGTATGAATAATTCCAACCTCAGATGCCTTATTGCAGAAATAGATAAAGGGATGGTTGAGTGGCAGAAGACAGAGTGGTAATCAATGGACACCGCTCATCGTGGACTAATGTTATTAGTGGAGTTCCTCAGGGTTCAGTGTTGGGTCCATTATTGTTTTCTGTATTTATAAATGATATTGATGATGGTATATCAAGCTTACTGTTCAAGTTTGCAGACGATACAAAGGTTGGCAGGGTTGTCAAGGACGCTACTGACACTATGCTGCTGCAACAGGATCTGGAAATGTTGAGCAACTGGGCTGAGAGGTGGCAAATGAAGTTTAACATCGACAAATGTAAAGTACTACATATGGGAAACAGCAACCCCAAAGCAACGTATCAACTCTGTGGTACTACACTGAACGTGGTAAAGAATGAAAAGGACCTAGGGATAATTGTGCAGGCAGATATGAAGTTCTCTGAGCAGTGCAGACGGGCTGCAAGAGTAGCTCATGGTGTCTTGTCAATGATATACATGAATTTTTCTAGCAGGCATAAGGAGGTGATTATTCCCTTGTATAAGGCAATGAGTAACCTTGGCAATAAGGCAACCTTGAATAACATATACAGGTCTGGAAGCCTCATTTCAAGAAGGATGTGGAGCGCTGGAACGAGTGCCGAGAAGGGCAACAAGATCAGTGAATGGAACAAAGAGGTACTCTTACGCAAAAGGCTTAAGTTTTGTAAATTATAGTCTCTGGAGAATAGGCAGGATCATCTAGACAAGACCTCTATCAGAGGTCTTGTCTTTATACACCTCTATCAGATCACAAGCGAGGTGATATGATAGAGGTGTATAAAGCCTTGAATGGTTTTTGCATGCTCAATGCTGATGGGATTCTTCCTCTTCCTCATAATAATCACCTGAGAGGGCATAAATTCAAATTGAGGAAAGACAGATGTAGGATAGACGTGCGGAAATTTGCCTTTAGCCAGCGGGTAGTTGGTTGGTGGAACAGACTTCCATCCCTTGTCGTGGAAGTTGATAGCCTAAATAAATTTAAGGTTCAGCTGGACAGGTATTTCGAATGAATGGAGTGGTGAAGTACAATTGGGGTTTTTTTTTTTTTTTTTTTTTTGTTTTTTTTTGGCTGATGCTGCATAAGCTTGCTTTCTTGCATCATATGCCTCTACTAATGCTAATGCTAATATGATATCGGTCCACTACGTGCAGTGCAGCCAAAACAGCTCGCACCCGGCGAGGCATGGACACTACAAGATGTCTAAATGTGTCTTGTGGTATCTGGTACCAACACTTAACCAGCAGATCCTTTAACTCCTGTAAGGTCCGTGGTTGAGACGCAGCATATCGGAGTTTCTATTCCAACACAAATCACAGATGCTGATGGGATTGATGTCTGGGGAATTTGGAGGTCAGGGCAATATGTAGAAGTCTGCCTCATGTTCCGCAAACCAGTCTCGAACAATTCGGGCAGTGTGTTGCATTATCCTGCTGAAAGACGGCACCACCAGAGGGGAAGACCATTGCCATGAAAGGGTGTGTCCGGTCAGCAATGATGTGTAGGTAGGTGGTAGACGCCAGAGTTCCCGGCCCATGGATGACTGGACCCAGGGTATCCCAGCAGAACGTCGCCTAAAGCATGACGCCGCCTCGCCAGCTTGATTTTGTGCCATGGTGCATCCAGGCGCCATCACTCCCCAGGTAAACGACGCACACGTACCAGGCCGTCCACGTGGTGCTACAGGAAACTTGATTCATCGGACCAGACGACCTTCTTTCAATCAATCATGGTCCAATTTCGATTCTCGCGTGCCCGTTGTAGGTGCTGTCGCCAGTGAACCGTGGTTTGTATGGGCACTCGGAGCGGCCTGCGCTGCACAGCCCCATTTTCAGCACGGTTCGATGTAGTGTGTTGTGACACATTACTCCTATCACCAGCATTCCAATTACCAGCTAGCTGCACCACAGGCGCTTTCTGTTGCTATTTGCCATTCGGGAGAGCACTCACCTCGAGCTTCGATGAGCAGTGGTCGCCCAACACCTCGCCTGCGGTTCGTGGATTCCCCCCCCCTCGGATCACTTTCGGTAGGCACTAACCATGGCTGACCGTGAGCATCCCACCAGCCGTACCTTTTCGGATATGCTGTGACTCAGTCCTATGGCCATTACAATTTGGCATTTGTCAAACTCGCTTAAGTCCGCTGCCTTTTCCATCTGAAGAACAAGAGTAACACTGATTAACGGAGCTCAGTATCAGGTGTTTTTTATATCGTGTCCCGACCCTAGCAAGTGCCGTAGTTCACCTGCAGTTGCTTCGATTTGCATAATGACTCGCTAGTCATAATGTTTTGGCTCATCGGTGTAGTGCCAATATTCTTATACACTAGCAAGTCTGCTAATGTATAAGTGTTTGTGGATTTATTGGATGACTGTTTTCTAGAGCAGCATGTTAGCACAGCAACAAGAAGAAGCAATACTCTTGATCTGATTATTACCAGCGATTCTTCGGGCATTAAGAAGCTGCAGGTAAAAGATCCTGTGGGTGGCAGTGACACAGTATGCTGATATGGGATTTACTTAAAGACATGACTACTGTCAAGGGTAAAGAGTAGGGCAATTCCTTTAGTAAGGGTAACCACAGTGCATATTCTTAATGGGAAATATTTACGGAACTAACCTTGGAAGCTACTTAGGTTTTATATACCAAGAAATAACTGTTCCAGACTTAGAACTAAAGAGACATCAGACAAATTGATGAACTTGTGGCAGAGAATAAAAATGCGTGGGATGCATATAAATTATCAGGTGATTCAGAAGGTTATAAATAAGTTTGAAATTGAGTCAAAAAGGAGGTTAGGCAAACCAAGGAAGATTATGAGATGCCTCTTGGCAACGAATGCCAAGAAAAGTAGCACATATTCCTTTACCTAGATTAACTGTAGGAGGAAGGGATAGAATCTCGCAGGTCTAATTCATATCGATAGTTTAACTGTTGATGATTCTGCTCAGATTGCTGACAAACTGAATAAGTATTCTACGTCTTCAGTCACAAATGTGTTCTTTAGAGAGGGAAATGCCAGAAATTCATCAAAATCTAACAGGGAAAAAATAACTGTGTGATAACTGCAAGGAAAGTGGAAGAGAAATTCCTAAAGCTTAACATAAAAAAAGCGCCTGGTTTGAGTGGGATCTATCTAATTTTATTAAGGAAGGCAGCAAAGGAGTCAAGAAATCTCTTAGCCATAATTATGAGGACATCTTTGAATTCAGGAGAGGTACCTAAGGTCCAGAGATGTGTAAACGTTTTCCAATTCATAAAGGGGGATCAAAAGGTGTCATGAGTAATTACAGACCTGTTAGCTTAATTTCTGTTCCTGGGAAAATAATGGAATCTCTGGTTAAAGAAGTAATGCAGGATTATCCAGACAGGAATGCACTTATACTGCAATCACATGGATTTGTAAAGGGGGGGGGGGATCTTGCTTGGCCAATATGTTTTGATATTATGATGCAGTAACAAAGGAACTGGATGCAAAAATAATTTTGATATGATAATACATAGATTTCAGCTTTTGATACTGTTGCACAAAAAAGACTGCTATACAGATTGGAGTACTGCGTATGGTCGGGGAGAAGACAGAGATTAGTGTAGTAGTAGTAGTAGTAGTAGTAGTGGCACATGATGCAAGAAAGCAAGTGTAGGAGCTTATGCAGCATCAGCCAAAAAAAAAAAAAAAAAAAAATCACACCATTCCCTCCAAATGCCTGTCCAGTTCCTCCTTAAATTTATTTAACCTATCAACTTCTACAACGACAGATGGAAGTTTGTTCCAGCAATTAACCACCCGCTGGCTAAAGGCAAATTTCCGCACATCTATTCTACATCTGTCCTTTCTTAATTTGAACTTATGTCCCCGTAGGTTGGTAATCTGAACAAGTGGAAGGATCCCATCAGAATTCAGCGTGCTCAACCCATTCAAGGCCTTATAGACCTCAATCAGATCACCGCGCAGGTGCCTAGTCTCCAGCCACTGCAATTTGCAGAACTTAAGCCTCTCTTGGTAAGAGAATCCCTTCATTCCCCTCACCAATCGTGTTGCTCTTCTCTGTACACGCTCAAGCAAATCTACATCCTTCCTAAAATGAGGCCTCCAGACCTGTACGCAGTACTCAAGGCGTGGCCTGACCACTGCCTTATACAAAGGGACAATCACCTCCTTTTCCCTGCTAGCAAAATTCCTATATATCATTGACAAAACCCCATGACCCGCCCTAGCAGCCTGTCTGCACTACTAAGAAAACTTCATATCTGACTGCACAATTACTCCCAGGTCTTTTTCATTTTCTACCACCTTAAGTGTAGTACCACACAGTTGGTACGTTTCTCTGGGGTTACTTCTACCCATATGCAGTACTTTGCATTTGTCAAGGATGAACTTCAGTTGTCACTTCTTAGCCCATCTGCCAAAATTATCTAGATCCTGTTGCAGTAGCACACTGCCATTACTGTCATTAACAACCCTGCCAACCTTTGTGTCATCTGCAAACTTCGACATTAAGCCTGATATACCTTCATCAATATCATTGATAAATACACAAAACAACAGTGGACCCAACACCGAACCCTGTGGGACTCCACTAATAACATTAGTCCACGAAGAGCAGCACCCATTGATTACCACCCTCTGTCTTCTCCCACTTAACCATCCTTTTATCCATTGTAGCAACTTACCCTTAATATCATTCTGCTCCAATTTGTACAGTAGTCTTCCATGCGCAACAGTGTCAAAAGCTTTCCTGAAATCCAAGTATATGATATCAAAATTATTTTTTGCATCCAGTTCCTTTGTGACCACATCATAATAACCAATCAAATTTGTCAGACAAGACTTTCCCTTAACAAACCCATGCTGTGTTTGAATTATTGCTGCAGTCTTGTCTAGATGATCCTGCAATGCATCTTTAACCAGCGACTCCATTATTTTACCCGGAACAGAAGTTAAACTAACTGGTCTGTAATTACTCGTGTCACCCTTCGATCCACCTTTGTGAATTGGGGACACATTTGCACATCTGCAGTCCGTGGGAACCTCCCCTGAGTCCAAGGATGCTCTCATAATTATGGCTAAGGGTTTGCTTAGTTGCTTTGCCGCCTCCTTTAAAATAACTGGATAGATCCCATCCACCCCAGGTGCCTTTCTTATGTTTAACTTCAACAATTTCTCCTCCACTTTGCTCTCAGTTATTACAAAATCATTAAGCACACTGCTACAATTTGATAACCTTCTTCCATTTTCAAATTGTAATAATTCCTCACGTGTGAATGTAGATGCAAAATACTCATTCAGTTTGTTTGCTATCTGAGCAGGATCATCAACAGTCGAACCATCGATGTCAAGTGGACCAATCATATTCATCCCCTTCCTTTTAGAGTTTATATAAGTAAAGAAATCGTTGCTGTTTTTCTTAGCATCTTTTGCCAAAGATTTCTCGTAATTTGCCTTCGCCTGCCGAACCTCCTTTGTGACCTGATTACAGACTAGCTTATATCTGCCACAGGCTTCTGCGTCACCTGATAATTTATATGCATCCCATGCATTTTTCTTCTCTGTCACGAGTCTCATTAGTTCATTTGATAACCATTTAGGCCTAAACCTTAAACGATATTTCTTAATCGGTATATAAAGTCTAGTCGCTTCCACGATTAATTCTTTGAATGCTTCCCACTTAGAATTTACTGTTTGTAACATCGTCAGTTGATCCCACTGTACAGAATTTAAAAACTGTCTGAGACCACTGTACACCCCTTTACGGAAGCAAAAACCCTTTCCTTTACCCCTGACGGTAGTTACCTCTTTGAGTAAATCCCACTTCAGCACACTGTGATCACTGCCACCTAGTGGTTCCTTTATCTGCAAATTCTTAATACACGAATGATCACTGCTGATAAACAGATCAAGAGTGTTACTTTCTCTGGTTGCCTCTCGAACATGCTGCTGCAGAAAACAATCATCCAATAACTCCACAAAAGTCTGACTAGTGTGTGAGCGACCAACCCACAAGTTCCAGTCAATATCTGGGAAGTTAAAATCCCCCATTATAAGACATTCTGATTTACTGGCCCACTCTATTTCTCTGTACAATTGTTCATTGTACTCATTCAAGTCATTAGGCCTATAACACACTCCTACTCTTATTTTTCCTTTCGCAGTGCTTATCTCACACCAAACCGACTCAACAGAGCACTGTTCATCTATATTAACTGGGTGCACTTCCTTTGATTTTATGTTTTTCTTAATTAACAGCATAACACCCCCTCCCTTTCTGTCCTGTCTATCCTTTCTGTACACATTGTACTCCCCAAATTCCAGTTCAGCATTCCTTATATCTTTGTGACACCACGTCTCTGCTATCCCAACAATATCCGCCTTTGATGTCTTGACCAACACTTCAAATTCATCAAGTTTATTTACTATACTTCTAGCATTGGTATACATGCAAGCATACATGTATACATGTGTTTACAGATTAGTGTTAGACAGAGATTAGAGATTACATTGGATGGTTGGGGAGAAGACAGAGATTAGTCTTTAACAGACACTATTCTTCATGGACTAATGTTATTAGTGGAAACCCCCAGGGTTCAGTGCTGGGCCTGTTGTTGTTTTCAATGTTTATTAATGATATTAATGAAGGCACACTGGTTTTAATGTAAGATGTGAAGGTTGGCAGGGCAGTTAATTACACTAATCAAGATATGCTACTACAACAAGATCTACAAAATTAGGCAGATGGGCTGAGTAATGGCACTTGAAGTTTAACGTTGACAACGCAAGGTGATGCATATAGTAGCAGTTATCCCAGAGTCACGTACCAACTGTGTGGTACTACACTCAGGACAGTGGAATATGAATGAATATCTGACTACACGATTACCTGGGGATACTTGTGTAGTCGGATATGAAGTTCTCTGACTGTGCTGACAAGCTGCCAGGACAGCTCGCGGCCTTTTGTCCATAATATACAGAATTTTTTCTAGCAGGGATAAGGAAGTGATTGCGGCCTAACCATTGGGCAATGGTTAGGCCGTACCTTGCGTGTTGCATACATGGCAGTCTCCAGTCCTGCAAATAGCAGCGTCTGTATTCTAGGCACCTGTGAAATGGTCTGATTGGGGTGTTTAAGGTTTGGAATAGATTGAACATGCACAATGCTGAATGGCATTCTTCCCATTACTCAGACTACACTCATGAGGGGGCATAAATTCAAATTGTGGAAGAATGTTTGCAGGATAGGTGTGCAGAGGTTTGCCTTCAACCTGCGGGTAGTTGATTGTTGGAAATCTTCTGTCTGTTGTTGTAGAAGTGGATGTGTTGAATAATTCAAGGAAGAAGTAGACAAATTCTTGGAGGGTACGAATGGGTGAACTGTACAGGTTTTTTTTTTTTATCTGATGCTATATAAGCTTGCTTTCTTGCATTACTAGTTACTACTAGTACTTGCTCATCTAGCCTGAAATTTTAAATGTTTATTTTCCTGTCTGAAATTTTAAATGTTTATTTTCCTGTCTGAAATTTTAAATGTTTACTTTCCTGTCTGAAATTTTAAATGTTTATATTTACTTATCTTTCTGAGTGTGATTCGCAATTAAGATCAATATTGCCAAATTAAAATACAATGCAACACACATAAACGTGTTTCCTGTTCATAATGTGTTTCCATATACGACAATAAGCTACTGCAAAATTGCGTTCGTGTATTGTTCTTCTACGTACAGCAAACGAATCATACTTCTCACCTCTATATCTGTCCGACTCTGCAGCTCCACTTCTGTTTTCTGCACACATACAGATCTAACACGGCAAATTTTCACGGTTCAAATAATACTCTATTCCTTCAAAAACTGATGAAGAGGAAGAAGCAGTGAAATTCTTTCACTCGTCAATATTGTGACTCGTCACTTGTGGAAGAATATAAATACACGTGGTAAGTTTACGGAATTTGTTTTCATATTATTTTTATTTTTGCACTTGTCTCATTTGACGACTGTTATTTTTGTTTTATCATCAGTAATGGATTACGATTCTCTTTACGACCTTAGGCACCATTAACTTTGTTTAACACCGACCGCAGCCCATTGCCCACATAGGTGACCACTTGACATCTGGTTCTCGGCTGCCATTACAAACATGAATCATCACCTTTGGATTGAATACTGGATTAAAGTTGGATGAATAGGGTAACAGGCAAACTTTTCACTATTTTACTTGCTATTTTCAAGTGAACACTATCACAGTTCCATGGAAGCAACAGATAATTACGAAAAACCTTCTTCTCATTGCGCAGCTCTCACAAAAAGAGGATAATATCTTCCATATCATTGCCCGCCCACGCCATGGGGTAGACTTAATGGAGGAACCTTCCTCTGACAGGCAGCTCAGTTTTCTTGAAAGGATGTTTTCATTCAACTTCATGAATATTTTTAACACCACAGAATTCAAGCCGAAATGCTTCGCAACAACAAAACATACTGGGAGAGTATCTTAGCATTAGCATTAGTAGAGGCATTTGATGCAAGAAAGCAAGCTTATGCAGCATCAGCCAAAAAAAAAAACACTTCCATTTCACACCTCCATACGTTCGAAATACCCTGTCCAGTTTACCCTTAAATTTATTTAGGCTATTAACTTCCACAACAAAGGATGGAAGTCTGTTCCACCAACCAACTACCCGCTGGCTAAAGGCAAATTTCCACACATCTATCCTACATCTGTGTTTCCTCAATCTGAATTTATGCCCTCTCAGGTGATTATTCTGAGCAAGAGGAAGAATCCCATTGGCATTGAGCATGCTCAAACCATTCAACGCTTTATACACCTCTATCAGATCACCTCGCCGGTGCCTAGTCTCCAGACACTGTAATTTGCAAAACTTAAGCCTTTCTTTGTTAGAGCAACCCTTTGTTCCATTCACCAATCTTGTTGCCTTTCTCTGTACACGTTCCAGCAGCTCTACATCCTTCTTGAAATGAGGTCTCCAGACCTGTATACAGCACTCAAGGTGTGGCCTGGCCATTGCCTAATACAAGGGAATAATCACCTCCTTATCCCTGCTAGAAAAATTCCTGTATATCATTGACAAGATACCATGAGCTACTCTTACAGCCCATCTGCACTGCTCAGAGAACTTCCATACCTGCCTGCACAATTACCCCCAGATCCTTTTCATTCTCTACCACTGTCAGTGTAGTACCACAGAGTTTATACGTTGCTCTGGGGTTGCTGTTTCCCATATGTAGTACTTTATATTTGTCAATGTTAAACTTCAGTTGCCACCTCTCACCCCATCTGCTCAACCTTTCCAGAAATTGTTGCAGCAGCATAGCGTCAGTAGTGTCCTTAACAACCCTAGCAACCTTTGTATCGTCTGCAAACTTGGACATTAAGCTTGATATACCATCATCAATATCATTTCTAAATACAGAAAACAATAATGGAACCAACACTGAACCCTGAGGGACTCCATTAATAACATTAGCCCACGATGAGCAGTGTCCATTGATTACCACTCTCTGTCTCCTCCCCCTGAACTATCCCTTTATCCATAGCAGCAATTTGCCTCAAATGCCACACTGCTCCAATTTGTTCAGCAGTCTTCCATGTGCAACAGTATCAAAAGCCTTTCTAAGATCCAAATATATAACATCAAAGTTATTCCCTGCATCCAATTCTTTTGTGACTACATCATAGTATCCAATCAAATTGATCAGGCAAGACCTTCCCTTAACAAAACCATGTTGTGTCCGAGCTATAACTGAAGTCTTGTCTAGATGATCCTGCAGTGCTTCTTTAACCAGTGCCTCCCTTAATTTTCCTGGACCAGAAGTTAAACTCACAGGTGTATAATTACTTGTGTCAGCCTTTGATCCTCCTTTGTGAATTGGGGTCACATTTGCACATCTCCAATCTATGGGTACCTCCCCTGAGTCCAAAGAAGCTCTCATAATTATGGCTAAGTGTTTGCTTACTTCCTTTGCTGCCTCCTTTAATATAACTACATAAATCGCATCCACCCCATGTGCCTTTTTTATGTTTATCCTCAACGATTTCTCCTCCACTTTCCTCTCAGTTATTACAAAATCATCTAGCTCACTGCCAGAGTTTACTTCACCTCTGGCATTTCCCTTCCTGAATAACTCCTCATGTGTGAATGTAGATGCAAAATACTCGTTTAATTTTTTAGCCACCTGAGCAGGATCCTCAACCGATGAACCGTCAATATTCAGTGGACCAATCTGATTCATCCCTTTCCTTCTAGAGTTTACATAGGTAAAGAACTCTTTTCTGTTTTTCTTTGCATCCCTTGCCAAAGATTTCTCGTTATCTGCCTTTGCCTGCCTAACCTCCTTTGTAACTTGGTTACAGATCAACTTGTATCTATCATAGGCTTCTGTGTCACGTGTTAATTTATATGTATCCCATGCATTTTTCTTCTCTGCCATATGTCTCTTTAGTTCATCTGACATCCAATTAGGCCTAAACCTTGAACAATATTTCTTAGTTGGTATGTAAAGCCTAGTAGCTTCCAAGATAAGTTCTTTGAATGCTTCCCATTTTAATTTTCTGTTGGTGATGTCATCAGTTGGTTCCACTGTATAGAATTTAAATACTGTCTCAGACCATCGTAGTCGCCTTTACGAAAGCAAAAACCCTTCTCTTTACCCCCTGATGGTAGTTACCTCTTTGAGTAAATCCTACTTCAGCACACTGTGATCACTACCACCTAGTGGTTCCTTTATCTGCAGATTCTTAGTGCATGAAGAATCACTAATGATAATCAGATCAAGAGTATTACTCCCTCTAGTTGCCTCCCGAACATGCTGATGTAGAAAACAATCATCCAATAAATCGACAAAAGCCTTGCTAGTGTGTGAGTGACCAGCCCCCAAATTCCAGTCAATATCTGGGAAATTAAAATCTCCCATTATAAGACTCTCTGATTTACTGGCACACTCTATTTTCCTGTACAGTTTCTTATTATACTTATGAAAGTCATTAGGCCTTTTGCACATTCCTACTCTCAATTTTGATCTCCAAATGCTTATGTCACGCCAAACTGACTCGACACTGCACTGTCCAGCGATGTCGACTGGTTTCACTTCCTTGGATTTTATGTGTTTCTTAACTAATAGCATAACCCCTCCTCTCTTTCTATCCTGTCTATCGTTTCTGTACACATTGTACTCCCCAAATTCCAGTTCTGCATTCCTTATATCTGTGTGACACCACGTTTCTGATATCCCAACAATATCTGCCTTTGATGTTTTGAGCAATGCCTCAAATTCATCAAATTTATTTACCAAACTCCTAGAATTGGTGTACACGGAAGTATACATGCACCTGTTCCTATTCTTAGCTACCCTAACACAACCCATGTAGCTTAATGACTCCCAGCTGTCTCTGAAATATCCTGCATCTTGTTTTCCAGGCTGCTGCTCATTCCAATAGAAGCAGTGCAAGAATCACTTTCACCTCTGCTAGTGGCTACTGTTAATCTATTAGTCAATGTATTCCCCCCCAAGCTAGCAGTTTTCCGACCCACCTAACACTGCCTCGATAGCATCAGCAAATATTCTTGCATCTTTTCGAATACTTTCCTCGTACTGAGAAAGTACATTCCAATCCTATCCTTCTGCATTTCTATAGTGGTATGTGGAGCTGTCCCTGACACCACTGTTATTCCAGATGTTCACTTAGTACCTGACCATTCCTGGCATTATGAAAAACTAGCAAAGTTGGTGTGACCTGTAGCTGTTCAAGCTCTTATAGTTGAACCAAGGTGTTTCACTGCGTAGGTTGTATAAAGGACTTTTGCTTACCTGCCACTGCATTGTCATGTCAACTTACGTGGACTCACCTAACCAGTAGAGTGTTGTATCACAAAATCCACCTGAATCTGACTCAATTGAGACAAAACTATTTCTCAGTAATCTATGCTATATTTATCGTAATGTCCATATTTTAATTGAACACATTGTAACAACTGTAGTGTTTCCTAATTTCTCGATAATTCTGTGACGTAATCAATCCGTAAACTACTTTATATCCTGTGTATTGCTTTTATTATCCGTTTGAGTGAAAGACAAAAGGTACAGAACAGTGATGTGTGGGCCAGATGAACTTGTTTAAACCAAATATTGAAATTAGGTGTAGAAATTATTGTATCAATTGCTGTATTTTATTTCCTTGAAATATAAATTACTGGTGCTTTATTTTTATTTATTCTTTTAGCTTTCAATAGCACTCCCTGTATATTTATTTTATTTATATAAGTGAACGTATGCGGCTGAAAACAAATGCTTTCTGGGCATAATCCAGCACTGTTTATTATACAGGGTGTTTCAGTTAAACGTTTCAGAACTTCTAAGAGGGGTAGGGTACATCCTGACAACTCGAAATCATATAGCAATGTGGGGTCGGAAATGCTTTCCTGAAGCGGTGTTGTACACAGAAGCACCATAAAGAAAAGAGACCGTAAGTGAGAAATCGTTTTAATAATTCATGAAAAGAAGCAAAAGGTACATGGATTAAAGTAAGTGTTCGAAGTTTCTTCCACGGGCTACAATGCACGCCTCACATCTCCGACGCATGGACATCCGAACATTCTGGAATACTCCAGGCGAATTTCGAATTTCTTGAACAAGAACGCCAAGTAGGATGGATGATTACACGAACGCAGAGTTAGCCGATATGCATTTGGCGTACGGGGCTGCAAATTGTAGTGGGCCAGCCGCACAGCGTTTGTACGCGGAACGATATCCGACGAGGCGTATTCCCAGTCATAATTTCTTTGCAAGACTGCACCAGAAGTTAGCTGAGAGAGGTTCATTTGAAAGAGCTGACAAGGACAAGAACAGCACGGACTCCAGCCATCGAACAGAATGTGCTGCAGCATGTACAGGGGAATCCAAGAACGAGTACACGAAGTCTAGCAAACGCAGTCGGGGTTTCCCATTGCAGCGTCTGGAGGATTCTCCGAGAACAAGACGTGCATCCGTTTCACGTGCAGCGTTCCAGACACAGCAACCGGAGGATTATGCACCTCGTATTGCTTTCGCACAGTGGTACCTTGGAAAATGTGCTACAAATCCCCTTTTTCCTGCTGAAGTGTTGTTTTCCGATGAGGCATCCTTCACAAGGGAAGGAATTTTCAACACGCATAACGACCATATCTGGGCGGTCGAGAACCCGCATGCAATACGACGTCGTGCAGCATAGATTCGATTTTCGGTCAATGTATGGGCCGGTATTATGGGAGATCACCTCTTCGGACCTTACCTGTTACCGTGTCGTCTAACCGGACCTATCTACTTGATCTTTCTGCAGCAAGTATTGCCACAACTTTTGAGAGATGAACAGATTTCTGCATCGACGCAACAGACAATGTGGTTCCAACACGATGGAGCCCCTCCCCATTATAGCGGAGATGTTCGTAACTACCTGGATGTCACATTTGGTCAACAGTGGATCGGACGTGGTGGTCCCGTGCTCGGTCACCCGACCTATCATGTCTTGATTTTTATTTCTGGGGTCATATGAAATCGCTAGTTTATGACACCCCTGTTGACAATGCTGAGGAGCTGGTTGCAAGAATCGCAGTAGCTGCCGAAGAAATTCGAAATTCGCCTGGAGTATTCCAGAATGTTCGGATGTCCATGCGTCGGAGATGTGAGGCGTGCATTGTAGCCCGTGGAAGAAACTTCGAACACTTACTTTAATCCATGTACCTTTTGCTTCTTTTCATGTATTATTAAAACGATTTCTCACTTACGGTCTCTTTTCTTTATGGTGCTTCTGTGTACAACACCGCTTCAGGAAAGCATTTCCGACCCCACATTGCTATATGATTTCGAGTTGTCAGGATGTACCCTACCCCTCTTAGAAGTTCTGAAACGTTTAACTGAAACACCCTGTATATATGAAGTATGTAGTTTTTTTTTTTTTTTAAGTAGTATGTATCTGTCTATTTATTTATTTTAGACAATGTTTTTTCTCATTGTGCCTCACCTTTATTAGTGCATCATATACTGTTAAAAACAAATACAGTAATTTCCTAAGTACCAATGTAGAAAATTAACTAAGTAACCAAGAGTTTAAGAAACCCACTGTGAGGCCAGCACATCCTCTGCTTAATGGAAGCAGCATAATCAAGGTGATTGTGAACTAGTGAGTACATGAAGAGTTAATGTATTCACTGGTTGAACTGTCTAGAGTTTGGAACAAGACAACTTAGGCGCGGAGGCATCAGTGTATTGTGTCTGAAAATTGCGTGTACTATTCAGTCGGTTCACCATATAAAACACGAGTTTTTAGGGCAAAAACATGCAACAATTGCCCACTAACTCAGGTCACCTTGTGGCTGACTAGCTGTTTGGGATGTTTTTGTGCATCAACTTTGGTATGAAGTTGCACTACTTTGGTTGTAGTGCAAGTTCACATTGTGCCACAGGGAAAAAGCTTAAGGCTTCGGAAATTGGGATATATACTTCCCTTCAAGACGGTATTTCTCAACTTTGGCTAGCGACATGGAATGAAATCCAGATCCTTCGATAGTGTGAAAAAACAATGACGACATCCTCTACTCATGCAGCGCTGGAATAAAGTACTAAACCTAATGATGAGGTCGAAACCGAATTGTTGCCTCTATCAGTGTTTGAACAATATCCTACCAAAGATATAGCTAGAGGGGGACACTCCCCTTTGTTTTCAGGAAATTATGTATGGATGTGAAATAAGCAAATATTTTGGCATATAAAGTGATCAGTAGTCAGGCATGTCAAGATCCAGCACGGGTTCCAGGGAAAAGTACCTCATACCCGCATTTTCTCTTTCTCTAATTTATATTAGTGGTCCTTGTCCCCGCCTCTACAGGATGTCCGGGCAGAGAAGCCAATTGATTTGTCTGCCTCCTCTCAATACCCCTGTTAGTATTAACCCAAAATTGATTTCAAAAGTGTATGTCTATGACGAGCATATGGAAAAAGTTAACAGTGTTAGAGAAGAATAATGGTTGGTACAATAGCTATGCTTGCTGTTGTACCAAGTCGATAATTGGCAACGTGCTAAAGAGTTGAAATAGAGGGGTGACACGAGCCCACGACACGGGCAGGTAGACGTAAAATAGGCCCCACAGAATCTGGGCTTGGAGCTGCGAGCGGGTACAGGAAAACTTGTATTTCCACGACATGCAGAAATGACATGAATTTTCCCATAACGTCTGAAGCCCAGAAGCCATCGATAACAAAAACGGGTTCCCACCTTCAATTAGTATGGTGTAAGGTGCACCAAGTTTAGAGACTGATGGAAATCGGTCGGTCCTTTGCGGTGACGAGTCACGTTACATGCTCTACTAGTCTGATGAATGCGTATAATCCCAGTTGTGAAGTTGAAAGATGTCATGGTTTATAAGTGTTTCTTGTTTGCAAGTGTTTCCTGTTGATTCACATTTTACCCTTCTTCGCCTAACGTTTGTACTTTCTGGGGCATCTCTTGTGGCAGTCCAGCAATAGTCAGCTAGCATTACAAAGTTCCATTTGCCTTGATATTGTTTCTACATTGCCGAGATTTCTGATGGCATCTTTCGCCACGCCCGGGAAAAAATCAAAATGGAAGTGAAAAAAGTGTATTTTTGATAACATGTTGCAGCCTAATTTATGGTATGATGACAGAAAGTTTCCCACAAGCTGTTTATAGTTATCTGCTTTGTTGTTTTCCAAATATTTTTGGTGTTTTGGCCTAAGTCTTGGAAATTTTTCCTTGAGGTATTTGAAAGCTGGTCCATCTTGATCCATGGCTTTACCAAATCGTTTCGTAATTCCCAATTTTATGTGTATGGGAGGTAACAAAATTCTACTTGACTCAACTAGTGGACTGTAATGGGCACTTTTTTTTATCCCTCGATCGAGTGGTTGTCGTCAAGACAAGTCTTTTCTTGTGTAATGAGAAGACCGTGCTCTACTGTCCCATTCGCAAAGAAACCAGAAAAATTTGTGTTTCCCTGCTGCATTCCTAACAGAATGGCAATAACTTTTAAGTCGCCACCAATCTGCCATTGGTACACCTTGTGGTTGATGGATTCAATAAGAAGCTTCGTGTCATCGTATGATTCTTTCATACCAACTGCATGGCCTATTTTGAAATCATGGTAGTAAGTTACCATTATGTAGTAACACTGCTTTTAAACTCAATTTATAAGAATCTATAAAGAGTCTCCAGTCATTCAGTCCATTCAGTCCATTCAGCGAGTCCACTAAACCACTGATTTCAGTGAAGGCAAGGTTATTTTCCAGTAAAAAAAGTTTAAATCCTTTTTGTAGCACCGGTATACAGACGCTTTAACATTATCTTGAAGAAGATTACACTTACAGTCTTGATCCTTAAAGTTCTGCCTATTTTTTGGTAAATCAAGATTTCTGATAAGATCGTTTAATTCATATTGTGTGCTCTACAGAGAGGAAATTGGAAATAAAATCAGGATCCGTTAATGTGGAAGTTCAGGTGATTTATCTCGGCCATCACTTGACTCTTCATCAGATTCTAAAAGATATTCAGCTGGTGGCTCACGAACGGGAAGTCCTTCTCCATGAGGTACTGGTTGAATAGCAGATGGTATATTCGGGTAGCTTAAGGTGCACTTTTTCTTCTTGGAAATCCTCTGCTGAAGAGGTAGTGCCATACAAAAATAATAGTCCGTGATATGATTTGAATGCTCTCTTCATATCATAGGCATGGTGAAAGGCAATGAGCGGCCTTTGTGATTTAAAAAGCTGCAGAGATTAGAAGCAAAATTAGTGCAGCGAACATGAGGCGTCAGTTTTTGTGTTGGTCCCCAACCTTGCAACCAAAATTCAACACAAACGTAACAAATATTATCTGCACTATTTACACACTTAAGCCGCATGCTAAATTTTAAGTTTTTGCTTAGTCGAAAACAAGTGCAGCAAGGACAGATGCCTGGCTCAGACTGAATGACGGGTCTAGGCAGGAAACAGTGTGATTCAGCACCAATGGCTGCAGTGCTGCCACATAAATTCAAGGCAAAATTTCCCAAAAATGAAGCAAAAAATGCACTGAAACTGACATGTATGATAGCATCAAAACTAGAGCTAATAATCCATTTTAACTGTCATATTCGTATTTAGCACATTAAAATTAGTCGGAATTGAGTAATTTTATTCCAAAACATTTTAGCTGTTGACCAGTGTTAGTAACATTGGTTAACGGCTAAAAGTACGCCATCTAGTGAAAATTAAAAACACTATTATTAATAAGCCAATAATAGTGTTTTTAATTTTAACTAGATGGCGTTACACACGCAATATGCACTTAACCTTTCGGTTGCTTTCTAATAGATGTGCGATTTATGAAAGTTTTCATTCTGTGGTAGCAGTGAGAGAAAAGAGCCTTTCAAAAAAACACCCATACATTTATCATCCCTGCGACAAGATTTTCAGACTGTTCAAAGAAAAGGTCAACCAGCCAACAAGAGAGAAGCTATACCAAAAAACAGGGGATCACATCTGGTGAGTATGGGCTTGGCACACCCAGGCTCCTGAGCTGGGTATCATCATTCTTCTCTTTCTTGGTGATTCCTCTCTCTCTCTCTCTCTCTCTCTCTCTCTCTCTCAGGGTAACTCGGAAATTTTTTTTTTGGCCGATGCAGCATAAGCCTCAGGCTTCCTTGCACCATACGGCTAATGATAATAATAATAAATACCCTTATTCTTCTAAGATACTATAGTCAAATTCCAGTAATCCGAATACCATCTATCCGATATTTAAATTATCAGAAAAAAAAATATATATTTGAATTATTTTTCCGTCTTATTTTTTACCTTAATATTAAATGAAGTTAAAAACAAAAGTTAAATATTAAATGTGCCAAGGAAATTAACGCATTTAATATTTAACTGTAAGAAACAAAACTATCACATGAATATGTAAAATTATGATTCCACTTACACAAAACAATATGAATACAAAAAAGAATAAATTTATGACACACACAGGCATAAATTTATGAAACAATACGACACACAGGTTTGTAGTAAGCTTTGCAGAAGCGGTATAAATTTAAAAAAAAAAATTTTTTTTAAATATTTTTACAAAAATATATATCCCTTCAGAAGGGGTATAATAAGATGAAGAAGCCTTCATCTCATTAATAGAGGGGTATAAAGAGGAATAATAATTTGAAATTGTTAATCCAGTTTTTTTAGAAATGTTTGTGTAATTTAAAGGATTTATTTGTTTCTGTAAAAATTACGATATTAAGAAGAATATTTATAAGCTTTATCACTGTTTTTTCTTCTTCGGATTCTTATGCTTATTAAGAATAAATGAAATAGCGAGCACAGACAATCTGTATCGAGATAAAGGCATGATAAACTGATAGTGCAGTCGTTTCAGGGCGCAAAAGAACTCAGAAACACAAGAGAAAAATGTTTCTCTGCCCTGGATACACAGAAGAGAAAAATTCTTAGTTCAAGTTGCCTACATTAAGGTGGTTTCTTTTCTTACTAACAGTATATAAATAATTAATTATTACAATCTGTCCATTCTGTTAATCACAGAAGATAAATGAAACGTGTTATATTTCAGTTATTATTAAAATCCAGGGCTCGCCCTCCGCATGGGATACAGTCCTTTTACACACTCGTTCATGCTGAAGGCAGATGACTCTCCTGTGTGTGAGAATTGTGAAAACGTTTTAAGCATTCGGCATATTTTAATGGAGTGTCCACGATATAGACACGAACGTGTTTTGTGTTTTACCGCTTTTAGTCACCTGACTGAGATAAAGTAACCAGATCCTTAGTATTCCAATGCGGGACATTGGGAGGAGGATTTTACATCCCCCTAGAAACAATATAGAGTATATTTTTTTATTTATAAAAAAAATACTCACATACAAAATATAAATTAAACACATATACTGTAGTTCTTTGGACTAAACATAAAATAAAACATCACACTTCTTAAAAAAAAAAAAAAGCCTTTTTTTTTTTTTTTTTTTTACAAAAAGGTTAAAATTCGGTATAGATACCCCTCGTGTTACGCTACATGACGAACAACGTTGAGTGAAGGACAGAACTGAGAATAATAGTTGTTATTAGAAGGGGGGAGAAACACTTATTAGGGGGGTAATGTTTTTAATCGACTTTCATTTTTGTTTAGCGAAAAAAAAGGTTATGTTTTTTCTGTGAAATAATACTAATAATAAAAATACATACTTCTTTTAACAATAAAAACAAGAAGATTTAAATATAATTAATATTAATATAATTAAATATATTTTTCCGCTGAGTGAATTTTTCTTAATAATTCTTCATTATTTTGTAGTATTGCTTTCAGCGTTTCTACTGTCAGTTGTTTTTGTTGACGTCCACAGCTTATTTACTACCGAAAACACTCTTTCCGTTGTACCATTGGTTCCCGGCAAACATAATGCAAATCATTTGCATTATGTTTTCCATCAATTATGACGGCTACATGTCCGGTCCGGGACATTTTCCGGGACAGTTTGCAATGCGGGACAAACGACTGAACCGGGACTGTCCCGCATAATCTGGTCACTTTACTTATACACTCAGTCAGATTTTATCCGACAACAGACACGTTCAGCCGTTTTTAATTATTTAAAGTCCTTAAAGATTTTTAGTCTTATTTAAAATACTGTATATCTTTTATTCAGCTGATATACTTTTATCCTTATCTCTTTTGACAAAGTGCCCTAATTTTTTTAGATCACTGAAATATTTTAACCGTAATCTTTTCCATGGCGTGGCTTTGGCGCATTATAGCCTCAGCTGCTAATGCGCCAATAAAACCTAAACCCAAACCCTATTAAAATCCAGGAAGAAATAGGTGCAGTATACTCGCGTTGCGAAATAAATTTTCTCGGATAATCGATGAAATGAAAGAAAAACTCGTAAATGCGCCAAAAATGCTAAATTGCTTTACATACATACATACACATTCATATTTATAAAAATGTATATTCGGGGCCCAAAATGGAAATTTATAGGAATCGGAACGACTGTTAATAAAATATTCTTTTGGCTGGCAATCAAATACGTAGATGACATTTACCGACGCGTATGACGAACTACGGCGTTCTGGTAAAAGGTAAAAAAAATTCCGAGTCGTGTGTATACTTAATAGGGTGGGAACGTATGACATAAAATTTAATATGCATATATTTTTTTTAAAAGGAAAAGAATGAAATTTTGCTTTTACCCTTGTTGGTTGGACTTTCTGCGAATGTTACGTAAATTGCGAAACACCTAGTCAGCGTGAGCGAAGTCTCTTTGATGTTCCATGTGACAAAGTGGGATTAAAGAGGATTAATCCGCAACTTGGTTGCGGATTAATCCTGGTCTCATTTACAATAGACTCTCTAGTTAATAGGGAGTCTATAGGAAAGTAATTTACAAAAAAGTTGAGCGAATATTACGTTGAGGTGCGTCCAGTAAAGTGAAAAGAAAAACTTTTATATATTATTAGTTAATTAATTAGTAACTAATTGGCGAAAGGTTAATTATTTATTTGTTTTTCATTTTTCGTAAACATATGAAATAGAAAAATTTAATTAATTGTCTGAAACGTGGCGAGATGTGTTCATGCCCACCTTGCTTTTCAAAGTGTAGGTGAATTCACTTTAGCAGAATTACAATTTTATTTAAGATCGGGTTTTGAAGCACAATTGTGCTAGCCTTGAAGGAAATCACGCTATCCGTAGTTCGGAAGTGCTGTAACAAAAAATGGCCTTAATAAAATATCACCATGAATGGGAGGGCTGTCCCAGTGGTTGCTGCTTTTGTTCCGCTGTACACGAACAAGTCCATACCACTAATGGGATAGAATGTTCGTTGTTAGGAATGGCATTAGTTATATGCTAGCTACTACACGTATCTTGTTACAAATCAGGAATCTGAGATTTTCATTATTTTATATTATGACGCTATTGCGTGGTAAATTAAAAGGATAGAAATTGGGGGGGGGGATAGAACGTGGCCGCCCTTCAATTAACTCTACCCATAAAGATATTATTATTATTATTATTATTATTATGTCTAAGGTGGCACCTAGACTTCCATCTATCTCCACCTGATAAACTGAATTTGTGCAGAACCACTGGAAAACAGACCTGTATGGCAGGCCTCTTCGCCACCACCAGGAAGCAGCTGTGCAGCTGGCACCTGGAACCTGCACAGCTGCTCCCTAATGGCCGCCCATAGTCACTTGGTACTGGGCCTGGTCTACTATTTTAACAGTGCCACATTCACAAAAATCCCGCACCCACCGGAAGTAGTGCTATACCGGTGGTTGCCAGCAATCCCGCTCCCAGGCTGCCCACACCTGAGAGCCAGCAAAAATAAAATAAATATATATATATATATTTTTTTTTTATCTTTACCCATAAAGATAAAAAGAATTTTCTTTTCCATGTCAAATTAACTATGAATTTACATAGTGTAGTCTATTTATTAGATCTTACTCAACAATCTTCTCGCTGCTACCAGAGTGGCATGGTATGGGAAACCTCCGGGTTTGATTCCCCTCCATAACCCGGAGCTATTGTGGGGCTTTTTAAGATCTGTATGAAAAACAAACGCAACATAAATCAATCCTTATATATTAAGTGGAAAAAGACTCAAAAGCCAGATGAGTTATAGCAAAATTATCATCTTATTTAGTTTTAATAATATATTATATAAATAAATTTTAATTTTTTTCTCGGTTTTCTTTCAGTTCTCGAAGTAGTCAATTACATTGCAACGAACCAGACTTGAAAGCTATTCCCAAAGCGGAATCGAAACTTTGTCAAAGTAGGGCAGAGAGTTGAGTACACAGGTGTTGTTTCTTCACGAGCTTATTTATTTAACAATGACATTCTTAATTGTAATTTATGTAATACTGTATATGATTACGGTTCAATAAACTCATATTATTTTCTCCAATTCACGCTGCTCTTAAATGTCCTTTTCTACCAGTATTACTGTATTTACAAGTATTACTATTTTTTTTTATTCCCCCACAACATCATAGTAGCCAAATGGGCGAGGAGTATGGGCTCACATCTAAGGAGTATGGGCTTGGCACACCCAGGGTTCTGAGTTGGATATCATCATTCTTCTCTTTCTTGGTGATTCCCTTCTACTTCTGACTCTCTCTCTCTCTCTCTCTCTCAGGGTAACTCAGAATTTTTTTTTTTTTTTTGGCTGGGGCAGCATAAGTCTCAGGCTTCCTTGCACTATATATCTAATAATAATAATAATAACTCGCGTTCAGGCCATAAGGCAGAGGGGTCGGTTTGAAAAATCAGAGACGGTCAGCCGAGGAAGACAGTGGAGCGAGTGGCGCTGTCCCCCGTATGGCTACCACAAGAGAAGGGCAAGACCATCCAGCCCCACAAATTGGAAGTGCTTCCTGCACAACTGCGCTAGTGACCACCCAGGAAGGGAGAAAACGCCAACGCATGAAGTGGAGCATCGAAATGAATACGTCCATCATTGCAAGAATACTACGAAATAACGAAGCTGGAGACCGATATGACAACTTACAGGGCGAGACTACATACCAAGTGGCTGGTCCCGGATATTCAGGTCACCGAACAGCGAATAGCGACCAGAGACGGACCATCGTCACAAAGAACCTAATAGTCCCTGCAATCTTGGAAAAAATAAAGCAGGACGTGAGCGATCAACTATAAAGGATAAAGAATATGGAACCAGAGGAGGAAGAACATACTACCGCCGAACCAGAGGCAGAAGAGCAAGAGGAAATACAACCCGCAGCAGCTGAAGTGGAAACAGACGAGATCATGATATCCAGAATAAAGGACGAGCGGAAGAAGGCCCTAACAAAATTCGAAGGATTGGACCCCCACAAAGACTCACGTGATACAGAAGCAGAGGCCGAATAGAACCTTGTGGAGAGTCACAGACCACCTGAATCGGCACATAATACCACATTACCGCGACAGCAATGGTGCAACACTGGAGGCCATCCACGCAGCCGTCTATTGTGCTGCAGTAGCAGCACGGAGAAGCAAGAGATCAGCAGCAGAAGAACTGAAAACAGACGGAACCATCAACTTGGGAAAGAAGATTTCAGCAGAAGATAAAAGAATTAAGAGTCGAGATAGGCCAATTGACCCAGTACCAACGGGGCAATAGGAGTAAGAAATTAATTGGGAAAGTGAAGAGCATCCTCAAGAGAGACAGCGTCCACAGCAAAAATGAGACAAAAAATCAGAGAATACGAGAGTACTTGGACACAGAATCTCCTTGCACTCAGCAAGAGACTATGCCGATACAAAGAAAGCCCCAAGAGAAAAATAAACAACCGAATATTCGATGAGGACCAAAGAGGTTTCTACAGGAATCTTGGAGAAGACGGGAAACAAGGGAACAGACCACCCGAGAAGAAGACGATTGAGGATTTCTGGGGAAACATATGGAGCAGGGAAGTAAAACATAACAGCCGAGCCACCTGAATAGAACTAGTACGCAAGAAAACCAAGGACATACAAGAAATGAGAGGATGGGAGATTCGGGAAGAAGTAAAACAGACGATCAAGAACTCTCACAACTGGCGTACTCCAGGAATAGATAACGTCCACAACTACTGGTACAAGAAGCTCACTTGCACACACAAGCACCTGGCAGAGCAGTTCACCCAAATGATAAGGCACCCAGAGACAATCCCGAAGTTTCTCACTCAAGGAATCACATATCTGAAGCCTAAATACGAAGATACAAGAAATATAGGCCAATCACCTGCCTACCAACAATGTACAAGATCCTGACCAGCTGCATAACCAGAAAGATAACAGACTACTTGGAGAGCCAGAGCATAATGGCCGAGCAGCAGAAAGGATGCAAGCGGCTGAGCAAAGGAAGCAAGGAGCAATTAACCGTAGATGCTGCGGTTATGGAGCAAGCATACAAGAAGCGCCGCAACATGTACACCGCCTACATCGATTACCGCAAGGCCTTCAACTCCGTGCCTCATGACTGGCTAATAGAGGTGCTCAAAATCTACAAAGTCATCCGATAGTGACAAACTTCCTAGGAGAAACGATGACGAAATGGAGTACCACCATTAAAGTCTAAACATCACAACCAGGCCAATCCCCATCAGGAGAGGAATCTTTCGGGGAGATGCCCTGAGTCCATTGTGTTTCTGTCTAGCATTTAACCCGCTATCTACCATGCTCAACAGTAGCAAGTACGGATATAACCTCAAAGAAGGAAGGAAGAACCTGTACATCCTCACCCACCTGATGTAGTAATAGTAGTAGTAATAGTGGCATATGATGCAAGAAAGCAAGTGTATGAGCTTATGCAGCATCAGCCAAAAAAAAAAAAAAAAAAATCACACCATTCCCTCCAAATGCCTGTCCAGTTCCTCCTTAAATTTATTTAACCTTTCAACTTCCACAACGACAGATGGAAGTTTGTTCCAGCAATTAACCACCCGCTGGCTAAAGGCAAATTTCCGTACATCTATTCTATATGTCTTTTCTTAATTTGAATTTATGCCCCCTTAGGTTCGTAATCTGAACAAGTGGAAGGATCCCATCAGGATTCAGCGTGCTCAACCCATTCAAGGCCTTATACACCTCAATCAGATCACCGCGCAGGTGCCTAGTCTCCAGCCACTGCAATTTGCAGAACTTAAGCCTCTCTTGGTAAGAGGATCCCTTCATTCCCCTCACCAATCTTGTTGCCCTTCTCTGTACACGCTCAAGTAAATCTACATCCTTCCTAAAATGAGGCCTCCAGACCTGTATGCAGTACTCAAGGCGTGGCCTGACCATTGCCTTATACAGAGGGACAATCACCTCCTTTTCCCTGCTAGCAAAATTCCTATATATCATTGACAAAACCCCATGACCTGCCCTGGCAGCCTGTCTGCATTGCTCAGAAAACTTCATATCTGACTGCACAATTACTCCCAGTTATTTTCCATTATATACATACACGGATGTACACGGATGACATCAAGCTCTACGCGGGAACCGAGAAGCACCTTCAGCAACTATTCCAGCTCACCGAAGAATTCAGCAACGATATTAGGATGGA